>NC_084570.2:865000-935000 GCF_033978685.3 Nerophis lumbriciformis | reverse complement strand
ACTTGTTTGCCTCATCAGTGGCTTTCATGCGCTTTTTACCTTCCATGGCCGCACAACATAATCCCTCCTAGTTTCTTTTAAGGAAGGTATGCTGTCAGCCAACAGCAACGAGGCAGCACGAGGACGCCTTCCATTTGCGTTTGCGATACGATAACGGTGGCAGGTGTGGCATCCATACAGATGTTCACCTCTGTTTCAGCAGCATCCGAGTCCATCTGTCATCGCAGTCAGCTGCTTAGCACGTGTTGCAAAGCAGCCATATGGACTTTTTTTTTCTCCAAAAGGTTACCCCGCACATAAATTAGGCTGAACAGCAAGCTGTCGACAACAAGGGGTCTCTCTCTCTCTCCGATTTTAAAAATCGCACTAAATATTTTGTGCACTTGTGCAATCGGAAGAAATCGAATACCTGTATGTTTTGTGTGTTTTTAACATACTTGCCAACCTTGAGACCTCCGGGAAAGTGTTTGTCAATCAGGTTGAGGAATTTGTGTCCAATGTTCGTTGAGACGTTTTTGCTGTATGGGGGGTTGTACCAGATGATGCCGTTTCGTTTTCTGTTCTTTTTTGGCTGGTTTCCTGGCGTGGGTTCATAGGTGAGGGTGAAATTGTATCCGCTTTCATCAAGGGCTTTTTGGTACGGGGGGGTTGCTTACGGATCACGATTGAAGCCAACAAGCAAACCGTCAACTTTCTTGACGTCACTTTCAACCTGAGAAATAACAGCTACCAACCATTCACGAAACCCAACACAACACTTCAATACGTGCACCATGACAGCAACCACCCACCCACCACCACGAAAAGAATACCTACCGGAATCAATAAAAGGCTATCGATGCTGTCATCTAGCAAAGCTGAATTTGACCAAGCAACCCCCCCGTACCAAAAAGCCCTTGATGAAAGCGGATACAATTTCACCCTCACCTATGAACCCACGCCAGGAAACCAGCCAAAAAAGAACAGAAAACGAAACGACATCATCTGGTACAACCCCCATACAGCAAAAACGTCTCAACGAACATTGGACACAAATTCCTCAACCTGATTGACAAACACTTTCCCAAAGACAACAACCTAAGAAAAGTATTCAACAAGAACAACATTAAATTGAGCTACAGCTGCATGAACAATATACGACAAATCATCTCAAACCACAACAAAACAATTGCAAATGAGCCGTCGACCCCCAGTCAGAACGACTCCAAAACCAACAAAGCATGTAACTGTCGAAAGAAACCTGATTGCCCCCTCAACGGGGGATGCTTACAAACATCAGTTGTCTACCAATCTAAGGTAATACGCAAGGACATTAACACATCCGACACATATGTAGGATTAACCGAGGGTGAATTCAAAACCAGATGGAACAACCACAAGGCTTCTTTCAGGAACAAAAACCTGCGAAATACCACAGAACTCAGCAAACACATTTGGGACCTCAAAGACAATAATGTTGAATATTCAATAACATGGCAAATTCTTGCATCCAGCACACCTTACAATAGTGGTAATAAAAGATGCAACCTATGCTTGAAAGAGAAACTGTTTATTATCTACCGTCCAGACCTGTCATCCCTCAACAAGCGCAGCGAAATTGTAACAACATGCCGCCATAGACGGAAACACCTCCTAGGTAACACATGAACCAATCACCACGCCCCTAGGCCAGCCTGTACCCACCCACTATGTGCCCTATATAAACCATGGTATGCGAATGCTCCCATTAAAATCTCCTGACGATTGAGGGTACCCCCCTCATGAAACAGGCCTGTAGAGATGAAATAGTCTTGTGATTTTTTTCCCACACATACATATATATATATGTATGGTACCCTCAATCGTCAGGAGATTGAGGGTACCCCCCCTCATGAAACAGGCCTGTAGAGATGAAATAGTCTTGTGATTTTTTTCCCACACATACATATATTGCGCTCTACTACGGTATCGAGCACTATTTTTTGGATAACCTTATTAAGACATATATATATATATATATATATATATATATATATATATATATATATATATATATATATATATATATATATATATATATATATATCAGTAGAAGCATTTAAGTCCCATCTTAAAACTCATTTGTATACTCTAGCCCAGGGGTGGGCAATTCATTTTTACCGGGGGCCGCATGAGCAACCCGAGCACTGCTGGAGGGCCACATCGACAATATTTCAATTAAATTTTGCTCAATATTTTTTTTGATATATACCGTAAGATAAATAATAATAATAATAATAATAATAATAATATTAATAATACTTTCATTTAACGTAACTTAACTTTATACCAAAAGCACTGCTTTGGAAATCATTTGTACCCCTTTCAGAGATCACATTTAGTTCCCCTTAAACATTCTTATGTTGCACAATGAAATGTAAACATAGGATGAAGTGTGCAATCCTGTAGCTTTCTATAGTAACAGCATTCCATGATCCATCCATCCATCCATCCATTTTCTACCGCTTATTCCCTTTTGGGGTCGCGGGGGGCGCTGGAGCCTATCTCAGCTACAATCGGGCGGAAGGCGGGGTACACCCTGGACAAGTCGCCACCTCATTATATTATATTAATCATTCCATGATTAATATAAATAAATTAACATTAATTATAAATGACAGTAGAATAAGCACACGTATGACTGAGGAGTCATAGTGTAACTTTGTGTGGTGTTTGAGTTTTCCGACTTTTTGTGTGGCCATAAACGCACCAGTGGCTTAGTGCTATGCGTGTTGGTGACAGATGACAAGTTGCTTTTGGCCTGGTTTGTACAGCAGAAAATGACTAGTTTTTCGAGATATAAGTTTTTTACTCATGTTTTTGGTGTGGTTATTGCCAAATATAAACAGTTTTGCTCAATAAAGTGATCGATATAATTCCTGTCCTCGAAGCATCTCGATAGACGTAACAATAATTGAACGGTGTTCAATTGACGAACACCGTTAAGGCCGCTTGTTGTCACTGTCACTCAGAGTTGCATTGCAAAATTACACAGAATAAATGTCTTTATTTTGTTTAGAATTCAGATGGGTTTGATTTGGTTCGCGGCATATATTTGCTGTGCGCAGAGGACGCTTGAGCAGTGCGCAATTGCACAGGCGTGCACCTTAGAGGGAACGTTGCTTGGCAGTCCATGTCTTGTTGAAAACACGCCATTCGTCATCAACTTTTCTCTTTTTAGCGTCTCGAGTGTAAACCGTGCATCACTTGTCGCTGTGCACCTTCGCTCACAGGTTACACTTTTCAAAATAAAAGCAGCACAGTTGTATTGCGCGCACGACATAGATGTTTATTTGTAATTTGTGATTGCAGCTGTTCACATTCACTCACAATCACGCACGCGCATACGTCCACACGGAAGTAATACAAATGACGCTTTTCAAAACAAAAGCAGCACCGTTGTATTGCACAGTCGACATAGATACTTTTTTAAATTTATTTTGTAATTTATGATTGGCCTCACGCGGGCCGGACATGGACGCACAAAGGGCCGGTTGTGGCCCGGGGGCCGCAGAATGCCAAGGTCTGCTCTGGACTGAAGCTGTGTGCCTTCATTGTTTTTGTAGCTGTTGTTTTGAGGCATGTTTAAAAAAAAAAAAGCACTTTGTGAAAGTCAAAGTACAGTGTTTCCCATAGTTGTAGTGGGTATCAGGATTATCTAAGGGAGAGCATGTCCCAAATTCCAAGCTGCTGTTTTGAGGCATATTAAAAAAAAATTATGCACTTTGTGACTTCAATAATAAATATGGCAGTGTCATGTTGGCATTTTTTTCCATAACTTGAGTTGATTTATTTTGGAAAACCTCGTTACATTGTTTAACAAAATTAGGCATAATAATGTGTTAATTCCACCACTGTATATATCGGTATCGGTAATTAAAAGTTGGACAATATCAGAATATCGGCAAAAAAGCCATTATCGGACATCCCTCTTCACAAATATTCACAGCCTTTGCGCAATACTTTGTTGATGCGTCTTTGGTATTAATTACAGCCTCAAGTCTTTTTTGAATAGGATGCCACAAGCTTGGCACACCTATCTTTGGTCAATTTTGCCCATTCCTCTTTGGCCATTGCTCTTTGCAGCACCTATCAAGCTATATCAGTTTGGATGGGAAGTGTTGGCTTTCATCCGAGATGTCTCTGTACATTGTTGCATTCATCTTTCCCTCTATCCTGCTGAAAAACATCCCTCGTATCATGATGCTGCCACCACCATGCATAACTGTAGAGATGTTATTGGCCTGCAGATGAGCGATGTTTGGGTTCCTCCAAACGACAAACAGTTCAATATTTGTCTCATCAGACCGGAGAGTTTTGTTTCTCATAGTCGGAGATTTTTTCAGGTGCATTTTGATCAACTTTTTCCTAAGAAATGGTTTCTGTCTGGCCCTTTCGACCACACGGGCCTGATTGGTGGATTGCTGCAGAGATGGTTGTCCTCCTGTAAGGGTCTCCTCTCTCCGCAGAGGAATGCTGTAGTTCTGACAGAGTGACCATGGGGGTCTTGGTCACTTCCCTGAGTAGACTAAGATGCATGCAGCAATGGACAGAGACAAGCTGGATAAAAAAACAACCGATTGAGCTAGAGAGGCGCTGCAAAGAGAAATGGGCGAAACTGCCCAAGCTTGTGGTATTGTATTCAAAAAGACTTGAGGCTGTAATTGCTGCCAAAGGTGCATTAACAGAGTATTGAGCAAAGGATGTGGATAATTATGTGCATGTAATTAATAATTGTATATTTTTAATTTTTTTTATTACATTTGCAACATTTTTCACATTGTCATTAAGAGGTATTGTGTGTCAGCTTTTGAGAAGGCTGTAACATAACAAAATGTAGAAAAAGTGAAGCGCTGCACTGCAAAAACTGAAATCTAAGTAAGATGAAATATCTCAAATAAGGGTGATATTTGCTTATTTTCTGTCTGATAAGATCATTCTTCTCACTAAGCAGATTTTATGTTAGAGTGTTTTACTTGTTTTAAGTGTTTTGGTCCTAAATGATCTCAGTAAGATATTACAGCTTGTTGCTGAGATTTGATGACCTATATTGAGTAAAACATGCTTGAAACTAGAATATCAACTGTTGCAAAGCTGTGTCATCAACACTCACAAGTATAAAACTACTTTTTTAAAGTAATCATTTCTTATTTCAAGCATGAAAAAAAAATCATGATTTTGACACAATTGTGTCTCATAATTCAAACAGACAACAGCCAAATGGACTTTGCTGTTTTATTTTCAATGAAACAATAGAAAATATGTACTCATATAGTAGTACAGTTGGCACAGTACAGTAAACTGACAGTTAATATTTAAACATTGACATTTCTAACAATTTTGAACAGAAATAGTTCATGCACATTCAGATGAATTCTTCAAAATTATAATTAACATTTTTTTTGGCCGGGGGCCGGGCTGCATATATGCGCACTAATTGACTGAAAGAGCACACACTTGACGCGATGATGTCATGTTATCCATGGAAAAATGCATTTTTAGACAATATGATTTGCCTGAGCGGCTAGGAGACCCCGAGAGTAACAAGCACTTGCCTTGTTGCCTTTCCATTAAGAACAATAAATTAGTTTTTAGTATAAGTTTGCTGGTTTCAAGAAATGTAATCATTATGTCAAGATAATGGCACTAGCATTTACTTCATTTAAGAATATTTTTCATTATATTGAGCAAAAAGGTCTCATATTTTTTTTCTACCAAGAAAAGTGCACTTGTTATTAGTGAGAATATACTTATTTTAAGGTATTTTTGGGTTCATTGAAGTTAGCTAATTTTACTTGTTTTGGAAAGTCTTGAAATTTTCTTGTTCTATTGGCAGATAATTTTGCTTAGTTCAAATAAAATACCCATCTTTTTTTTCCTTTCTTGTTTTTGAACACTGACTTTTTGCAGTGTGTGCATACTTTCCAGATGCACTGTACATAGGGTATACCCTGGACCAGGGGTCGGCAACCCGCGGCTCTAGAGCTGCATGTGGCTCTTTAGCGCCGCCCTAGTGGCTCTCTGGAGCTTTTTCAAAAATGTATGAAAAATGTAAAAAGATGAGGGGGAAAAAAATATATTTTTTGTTTTAATATGGTTTCTGTAGGAGGACAAAAATGACACAAACCTCCCTAATTGTTATAAAGCACACTGTTTATATTAAACATGCTTCACTGATTCAAGTATTTGGCGAGCGCCGTTTTGTCCTACTAATTTTGGCGGTCCTTGAACTCACCATAGTTTGTTTACATGCATAACTTTCTGCGACTTTCTAGGACGTGTTTTATGCCACTTCTTTTTCTGTCTCATGTTGTCCACCAGACTTTTAACGTTGTGCATGAATCCACAAAGGTGAGTTTTGTTGATGTTATTGACTTGTGTGGAGTGCTAATCAGACATATTTGGTCACTGCATGACTGCGAGCTAATCGATGCTAACATGCTATTTAGGCTAGCTATATGTACATATTGCATCATTATGCCTCGTCTGTAGCTATATTTGAGCTCATTTAGTTTCCTTTAAGTCATCTTAATTAAATTTATATCTCATGACACACTATCTGTATGTAATATGGCTTTTAATCTTTTGCGGCTCCAGACAGATTTGTTTTTGTATTTTTGGTCCAATAAGGCTCTTTCAACATTTTGAGTTGCCGACCCCTGAACTATACTAATCACCTGTCAATCACAGGGTATACAATTAGTCACACTCACGTTCAAAATACCAATATATAATTTTACATTTGTCAATGAACCAATATCATTTTTGTGGGAGGGAGAAGTACTGTATGGAGATTGTCTTTACTTGGGTGTAAGAATGGCTTAAAATGTACACAAAAAAAAAAGTATTTTGTTTTTATATTTGCTTAGACAGCATGGCTGATTTGCCCACATGTATTTTAAGTCAATAGTCTTTATACAAGTCTATCCAATTATAAATATATATTTAAAAAAAAAAGCCCTTTAATAACTAATGCATTTTTGTCAGAGCCATGTTTTAAAATCCTAGATCAATGGTGACATCTAGTGGCCACTGGACTCATGACACCTCACAACCTTGATGCACTTTTCTCCAACTGCCCTCTAAAACATATTTTCTGTACATACCACAACATTTCTACCATATATTAATATCAATCCACCCAGCAAAGAAGTAATAGGATACTTTTATTTTAGTCCTACGTCTCTCCTCCATTGCCAAAGTGGTCAAGTCTTTGAAGCTTTGTGAGCATAGAGAGCATGTTCAAAGGACCACCGTGGCTATTTGGGCTCACTTCAGGTCCTTGATGTGTTTCCCTGTTCTATGCACAGAAACACAAGTGGTCAATGCAGCCCACCATCAGTTCCTTTTGGAAACAGGACACTGGAGTGCTAATCTCCATATTCATATAATAGAGATGGCTTTAACTCCTTCTGATGGCTCAGCAGAGCCAAGCAGTGACATGTGTGGGGTTTTCTAGAGAACATTCAACCCAAATATGAGACCCCACAGCGAGGACGTGAAATTACTCAGCAAAAAAGTTTCAGACTTTAAATATTAACTGAAAGCGGTCAGAAAAAATTAAAAATACCAGCGGTACCATCCATCCATCCATCCATCCATCTTCTTCCGCTTATCCGAGGTCGGGTCGCGGGGGCAGCAGCCTAAGCAGGGAAGCCCAGACTTCCCTCTCCACAGCCACTTCGTCCAGCTCTTCCTGTGGGACCCCGAGGCGTTCCCAGGCCAGCCGGGAGACATAGTCTTCCCAACGTGTCCTGGGTCTTCCCCGTGGCCTCCTACCGGTCGGACGTGCCCTAAACACCTCCCTAGGGAGGCGTTCGGGTGGCATCCTGACCAGATGCCCGAACCACCTCATCTGGGTCCTCTCGATGTGGAGGAGCAGTGGCTTTACTTTGAGCTCCTCCCGGATGGCAGAGCTTCTCACCCTATCTCTAAGGGAGAGCCCCGCCACCCGGCGGAGGAAACTCATTTCGGCCGCGATCTTGTCCTTTCGGTCATAACCCAAAGCTCATGACCATAGGTGAGGATGGGAACGTAGATCGACCAGTAAATTGAGAGCTTTGCCTTCCGGCTCAGCTCCTTCTTCACCACAACGGATCGATACAGCGTCCGCATTACTGAAGACACCGCACCGATCCGCCTGTCGATGTCACGATCCACTCTTCCCTCACTCGTGAACAAGACTCCGAGGTACTTGAACTCCTCCACTTGGGGCAAGATCTCCTCCCCAACCCGGAGATGGCACTCCACCCTTTTCCGGGCGAGAACCATGGACTCGGACTTGGAGGTGCTGATTCTCATCCCAGTCGCTTCACACTCAGCTGCGAACCGATCCAGTGAGAGCTGAAGATCCTGGCCAGATGAAGCCATCAGGACCACATCATCTGCAAAAAGCAGAGACCTAATCCTGCAGCCACCAAACCGGATCCCCTCAACGCCTTGACTGCGCCTAGAAATTCTGTCCATAAAAGTTATGAACAGAATCGGTGACAAAGGGCAGCCTTGGCGGAGTCCAACCCTCACTGGAAACGTGTCCGACTTACTGCCGGCAATGTGGACCAAGCTCTGACACTGATCATACAGGGAGCGGACTGCCACAATCAGACAGTCCGATACCCCATACTCTCTGAGCACTCCCCACAGGACTTCCCGAGGTACCAGCGGTACCTCGTTTTCAAATGCCCCATGTTTCATATGATGCAGTTCATAACATCCATCCATCCATTTTCTACCACTTGTCCATTTCGGGGTAATTTTTTTTCAAATACAATTTGCCTCCATTCTCTTGTACTGACCATCTTAGTTATTGTAAAGCCAAACGTCGTGTGTAAGGCCCCTTCTTCTCTAAGGCTATGTCTAGACCAGGGGTCACCAACGCGGTGCCCGCGGGCACCAGGTCGCCCCGTAAGGACCAGATGAGTCGCCCGCTGGCCTGTTGTATTGTATTTGTATTGTATTGTATTTATTTACTAGAAAGCTGGTCTCGCTTTGCTCGACATTTTTAATTCTAAGAGAGACAAAACTCAAAATAGAATTTGAAAATCCAAGAAAATATTTGAAAGACTTGGTCTTCACTAACTGACAAAGAAACAGTTTGGTGTCCAGTTCAAAGTGTGACATGATTTATTAAAAAATTTGAGAGTTGACTTTTGTATTTTACATGAGTTATTATTTGTACAAACATGGTGCAAAGTAATTCAGGATTTGTTAAAAAATGTTAGTGGCTAGCTAGTTAAAATGGGATATTGTGATTTCACAAGACTGTCTTAGAAGTGATCATTTGAAAATGTTCAATTTGAAAAATGTGCACTTAGAGAAAATGTAAAAATAAAGTGTTGCATATTGATATTTATCTGTTTCTACATATATTTATTGTGAGAAATCATTAAAGGGGAACATTACCACAATCTCAGAAGGGTTAAAACCATTAAAAATCAGTTCCCAGTGGCTTATTTTGTTTTTCAAAGTTTATTTCAAAATTTTACCCATCACGCAGTATCCCTAAAAAAAGCTTCAAAGTGTCTGATTTTAACCATCGTTATATACACCCGTCCATTTTCCTGTGATGTCACATAGTGATGCCAACACAAGCAAACATGGCGGATAGAACAGCAAGCTATAGCGACATTAGCTCGGATTCAGACTCGGATTTCAGCGGCTTAAGCGATTCAACAGATTACGCATGTATTGAAACGGATGGTTGTAGTGTGGAGGCAGGTAGCGAAAACCAAATTGAAGAAGAAACTGAAGCTATTGAGCCATATCGGTTTGAACCGTATGCAAGCGAAACTGACGAAAACGACACGACAGCCAGCGACACGGGAGAAAGCGAGGACGAATTCGGCGATCGCCTTCTAACCAACGATTGGTATGTGTTTGTTTGGCATTAAAGGAAACTAACAACTATGAACTAGGTTTACAGCATATGAAATACATTTGGCAACAACATGCACTTTGAGAGTGCAGACAGCCCAATTTTCATCAATTAATATATTCTGTAGACATACCCTCATCCGCACTCTTTTCCTGAAAGCTGATATGTCTAGTTTTGGAGTTGATGTCAGCAGGCCAGGGAAGCTAGGGTCAATAGGGGGTTTAGCTCGCTCGTCTGCGGGAACAAACTGCTGCCATTGCTTGCCGTGCTACCGAGGTCCTTTGTCCCGGAATTGCTCACACACTCCGGCAGATTCAATGGGGGTCTGGCGGCAGATTTCTTTGACTTTATGGTTGGAAATGCATCTGCTTTGAGTGTCGCAGGATATCCACACATTCTTGCCATCTCTGTCGTAGCATAGCTTTCGTCTGTAAAGTGTGCGGAACAAACGTCCAATTTCTTGCCACTTTGGCATCTTTGGGCCACTGGTGCAACTTGAATCCGTCCCTGTTGGTGTTGTTACACCCTCCGACAACACACCGACGAGGCATGATGTCTCCAAGGTACGGAAAACAGTCGAAAAAACGGAAAATAACAGAGCTGATTTGAATCGGTGTTTGTAATGTGTTTGAGAAAATGGCGGATTGCTTCCCGATGTGACGTCATCGCTCCGAGAGCGAATAATAGAAAGGTGTTTAATTCGCCAAAATTCACCCATTTAGATTTTGGGAAATCGGTTAAAAAATATATGGTCTTTTTTCTGCAACATCAAGGTATATATTGACGCTTACATAGGTCTGGTGATAATGTTCCCCTTTAAGATGATCAGTGTTTCCACAAAGATAAATATAATTAATTATGAATAATAACATAGAGTTAAAGGTAAATTGAGCAAATCTGGGTACTAGACTGGCCTGCCTGTAGTCCAGACCTGTCTCCCATTGAAAATGTGTGGCGCATTATGAAGCCTAAAATAGCACAACGGAGACCCCCGGACTGTTGAACAACTTAAGCTGTACATCAAGCAAGAATGGGAAAGAATTCCACCTGAGAAGCTTCAAAAATGTGTCTCCTCAGTTCCCAAACATTTACTGAGTGTTGTTAAAAGGAAAGGCCATGTAACACAGTGGTGAACATGCCCTTTCCCAACTACTTTGGCACGTGTTGCAGCCATGAAATTCTAAGTTCATTATTATTTGCAAAAAAAAAAAATAAAGTTTATGAGTTTGAACATCAAATATGTTGTCTTTGTAGTGCATTCAATTGAATATGGGTTGAAAAGGATTTGCAAATCATTGTATTCCGTTTATATTTACATCTAACACAATTTCCCAACTCATATGAAAACAGGGTTTGTACATACATGGTAAAGTTTTACCCCAAATCTTTGTGCGAGTCCACCATTGTAGTCCGACTCGGTCAACAAGGTCCTTCTTGTTCTCGGGCAGACTGGCTCGTACATGCACAACATCCTCCGCTTTGGCCAATACAAAGAAGCATAACACTTACGTCGACTCACCTGAGATGAATGTGTCAACTGGAGAACACAGTTTAAATACAGAATAGGAAGAAAAAAAATAGAGAGGGATAAGACACACAAGCACTTGAAATTGGCCTAATTCAAGCCAACAATCAGACCCAATATAATCACACGCCACAGTTAACTACCTTCACTGGCGGCTTCCTGCACAGCGTACCACAACCCCCCCCCCCCTCCATTTCTTCGCCACGTAATTAGCTCGGAAAGAAAAGAGCACCTCAGCAATTGGACATGTCGTTTCTTTGTACCGTAATGGCCTGCAATTTCAATCAGTGGAATTTTTCTCAGCGACACACACAATTGGGCCTCATCCTTGCCTATTACATGCAAGCAAAAACCGTGGCTCGTTTTTTTGCGGCATCAATCAAGCAGGAGTCCTCGTTGAAATATACACAACATTGCAGTGAGGTGCGGGGAGGTTGATGGCTGGTGAGGCACTGACTTCATCACAGTCACATTTACAAACATATGAACCCTAAAGAGTATCTTATTCACCATTTGATTGGCAGCAGTTAACGGGTTATGTTTAAAAGCTCATACCAGCATTCTTCCCTGCTTGGCACTCAGCATCAAGGCTTAGAATTGGGGGTTAAATCACCAAAAATGAATCCCGGGCGCGGCGCCGCTGCTGCCCACTGCTCCCCTCACCTCCCAGGGGGTGAACAAGGGGATGGGTCAAATGCAGAGGACACATTTCATTACACCTAGTGTGTGTGTGACAATCATTGCTACTTTAACTTAACTTTAACTTTACACATACAAACTGTAGCACACAAAAAAGCACATTTAATAAAAAAAAAACGTTATTATGGTCTTACCTTTACTTAGAAATTAAGTCCACAACTAAAGCCCTCACTTAAACTTTTCACGTGCAAGATTGAATCTATTTAAAAAAGTGTAACCGAGGGTTTATAAATGTGGCCTATACTGCATGAAACTACAAAATAACAAACACAGAGGCTCCAGTTTACACGAGGACCACTTTATTTACATTCTTTCAAAAACCTCCGCAACGTGTCGTCACTTCCGCTCTTAGCACCTTCAAAATAAGAGCTCAAGGCATATACTGTATAACAGCGCATAGCAGGAACTTAACATTACAAAGAGGAAAGCCCATGAAAATAGGTTACAAAAGTTATTTATAAGAAGCCAAAAAGTGCAAAAACAATACTGTTCGTGTTGGAGGAGTTGTGAATTAGGTATACCTGCAATCTGCAGGTGTACCTAATGTTGTGGCCCTGCAGTCATTCACAACTCCTCCAACACGAACATTATTGTTTTTGCACTTTTTGGCTTCTTATGAAATAACTTTTTTAAATAGATTCAATCTTGCACATGGAAAGTTTAAGTGTGGGCTTTAGTTGATATAACACTCCCGTCAGGGGTTGCCGTGCATTCTACAGCGGGGGTGCAGGAGGCGAGCCTCAGCCAGTGCGTCTTTTGCAGCCGTTTTATGATCGCTCAGCACAAGAAATACTTCACACACATACAGTTGTTGACAAAATACACTGTACATTATATACCTCAGCTAACTAAACTATGGAAATGTATAATATAATTCATATAGCAATACGGTCTCACTGCACAGCAGACCAGCAGTTAGCCGAGTCCGCAATCCATGGTGAGGCACAACTGAGTGACGTGCCTCAACTGGCTGCTGATCACCGCACCGTCTCTTCTCAGTATTTGAACGGCAAATGTGAAAATTCAGCGATTTTAAATAAAAAATAATCTAAAACGGGTGAAGTTAAATGGAAAATAACTTTATAGTATAATCACTGGATACATATAACAATTTAATAAAAAACTAATTATTTTTACATTTTTTTTCTTTCCATAGTGACTGCACGTCACTGCAACATTGTATTCCTTTTTGTTAGGGTTCTGGTGGTGTATGGTTACAACCTAGTCTCACAAAGTGTAGCACATCAAATAAGTGTGTACTTTCAAAATATATAGAAATATTAGTGGACCGATGGACTTGCAAAAACAACTGAAAATTGTCAGGTTCAAACACTGATGACGTCTATTAAACAGACAAGAAGCAAGGAATCATGCAGAGACAGAGTTCAATTTTGTTCAATTGAGGAGACATGCTATTTGGGATGTATTTTAGTTACAGATCCAAACTACGTTCTAAAAGTCCTGCCCGCGTGTCTCCTCTATTTATTAGGAAGGTCCCTGTTACATCACTGAAGCTGTCGCTGAGGGAAGAGGGTAATCTCGACACAATATATGATTATACAAAAATGCAAATATGTTGACGCTGGTGCTATCGCCCAGTCTCTGCTTTGTCTGCGTCCCGGTACCCGATGTTCCGCCTTGGCAGTCAGCAGGCCGAGTCTGGACACAACACTGATAAAGACGACTGGCAATCTTTTGGATTTTTTGCACAGATACAAAAATACCACTTCAGCACAATTGACAATAATTTGTAGCAACGGCCCTTAAGCATAAAGTTATGATGATAATATATACATAATTATTCTAACGCTGATATATTTGCCATTCCACTACATCTGTGCCATTTGCCTGTTGTGACTCTCTCATATGAAACTGGAATATTTAGCTTTTTTCAACTCGAAATCATATTAAACTACTCATAATGTGTTTTGGTCTGTCTTTTAACAACATTTACAAGTCAGAAAAAAACGAAAATAATCACAGGTCCCCTTTCAGGTGGTTCCCACTAAAAATGTTGGGTTAAAAAATAACCCAATTTTAACCCAACTGCTGGTTCGGAAAAGGACGAACCCATTATTTGAGTTACTTTAACTCAACATTTTGGGTTAATTTTTTCAACCCGACTTTTGCGTTGAATTATTTAACCCAAAAGTTGAGTTATGCTAACTCAATGTTGGTTGATTCATAACCCAACTATTGGGTTGCGCAGTTTAGAGCTCCTTGACCCAATAGTTGGTAAAAAACTATACATTTTATTGCTGGTTTGTCCTACTCCTTCCCAACTTTTGATAAAAATTATGTTTGTTTCATTGAAATATACTCAAAAGCAAGATATGAGTGACAGTTGTTTTGTTTTTTTACAATGAAACTGAAATATTTAGCTTATTTCAACTCTAAATCATATTAAACTACTCATAATGTGTTTTGGTCTGTCTTTTAACAACATTTACAAGTCAGAAAAAAACGAAAATAATCACAGGTCCCCTTTCAGGTGGTTCCCACTAAAAAATGTTGGGTTAAAAAATAACCCAATTTTAACCCAACTGCTGGTTCGGAAAAGGACGAACCCATTATTTGAGTTAATTTAACTCAACATTTTGGGTTAATTTTTTCAACCCAACTTTTGCGTTGAATTATTTAACACAAAAGCTGAGTTATGCTCACTACTGTCACGTGGGGGTCGCATATTGATGCGGGATCGTTCCTTCCGTGCAACACGGACACTCCGGACAACAACGTGAGGGTAAGAAATGATTTAATGATATAAATCATAGGCAAACAGAAAAACAAGCAAAAGAAAAGCGTGCCAAACACAAGCTAAAGTTTAAACTTAGCACAGGACTCTGGAACATGAAAAACAAACCAACGTGATGTAGCTTACCGCAAACAAGGAGCACCGGACGAGTGAACAGAAAAGCAGGCTTAAATAGTGTCAGTGATGAGAAACAGGTGCGTGTCGAGAACACAAGCGGCAGGTGAAAATAATAAGTAACCATGGTGACGAAACAAACTCACAGGTGCACAAGCAATAACTAAAGGAGTCCAAAACTAACCAAACATAACTAAACAAAACATGATCCGACCACGGATCATGACAGAGCCCCCCCCTTAAGGACAGATTCTAGAGGTCCTAAAAAAACCCAAAGATCAATAGTCATGGGAGGGCGGGAGGGGGACATGGCGGTGGGTCGCCAGCCCAAGTGGCCCCGAATCCACCGAGGCAAAGTCAAGTGGCGGCGGCGAGTGGAACGCCGCTGCAGCAGGCAAGGCCGGCGCCCAGGGATTGGCCACATTCGTGGCCGACTGGGAGGTGGGCGCACTTGGCGTGGCGGACGACCAGGTAGCGGCCATATCCGTGGCCGACGAGGAGACAGGCGTGTCGTCAACTTGGCAGGCGTGGCAGCTCGGCGTGGCAAGTCAGGCGGCGAAGCTCGGCGTGGCGCGTCCGGCGGCGAAGCTCGGCGTGGGTCTTGGTCTTGGTCTAGGCGTTGGTCTTGGTCTTGGCATGGCGGGTCTTGGTCTGGCGGGTCTTGGTCTTGGTCTAGGTCTTGGCATGGCGGGTCTTGGTCTTGGTCTTGGCATGGCGGGTCTTGGTCTTGGTCTTGGCATGGCGGGTCTTGGTCTTGGTCTTGGTCTTGGTCTTGGCATGGCGGGTCTTGGTCTTGGTCTTGGCATGGCGGGTCTTGGTCTTGGTCTTGGCATGGCGGGTCTTGGTCTTGGTCTTGGCATGGCAGGTCTTGGTCTTGGCGTGGAGGGTCTTGGTCTTGGACTTGGCGTGGAGGGTCTTGGTCTTGGACTTGGAGTGGAGCTGGTACCGGAGCTTGGCGTCGTGGAGCTGGTACCGGAGCTTGGCGTCGTGGAGCTGGTACCGGAGCTTGGCGTCGTGGAGCTGGTACCGGAGCTTGGCGTCGTGGAGCTGGTACCGGAGCTTGGCGTCGTGGAGCTGGTACCGGAACTTGGCGTCGTGGAGCTGGTACCGGAGCTTGACGTCGTGGAGCTGGTACCGGAGCTTGGCGTCGTGGAGCTGGTACCGGAGCTTGGCGTCGTGGAGCTGGTACCGGAACTTGGCGTCGTGGAGCTGGTACCGGAACTTGGTGTCGTGGAGCTGGTGCCGGAGCTTGGCGTCGTGGAGCTGGTACCGGAGCTTGGCGTCGTGGAGCTGGTACCGGAGCTTGGCGTCGTGGAGCTGGTACCGGCCTTGGTGCGGCGACAGGTGCTAGCCTTGGTGCAGGTGGAGGTGGCCTAGCTGGGGGTTGCGGCTTGGCAGGTCGGAAGACTGGTGGTGGCGGCCGTGCTGGAGGCTGTGGCTTGGCATGGTGATGCCGAGCCACCCCACCAACACAGCTCCCGACCCCAGCCCCCCCCTCAAGGGGCGGATACCAGACGCGCTCCCTGCGGTCTGGAACTCCCTGTAGGGGTGGGCGGAGGAGGGCAGAAACTTCCCCATTAAATTGTCCAAATTGTTTTGTTTTTTTATCCCCCACCTGGGGTTGTGTGGGCGGAAAGAGGGAAAAAGTCCTTGACGTGGGTGGGGCTAGAGTCCTTAGGGGCGGAGTCAGAGTCACTGGGGGCGGAGGTGATTGAAGTTGACAGAATCTATTTTCAGAAAAAGTGTCCTGATGGTACTTTATTTTTGGAAAAAAGTCATTAGGAGGTGGCTGATAAAGGGAGACAGATGGAAGAAAAAAAAAATCCAGATCAGAATCTTCCCTTGACGCCGGCGGAATGATGTCATCGCCGCGCGCCGTTTCAGTGACGTCATCGGAAGTGGGCGGTGTGACGTCATTCAAAATGGATGGCGTTATGTTGTTGTCAGAGTTCATGGAAATTTGGCTTGCAGCCCAATCTAAAAATTGTTTAGCAAAGTGAGTAACTGGATTACCAAACAACTGAGGGGAGGAAGACTGAACCGTTTGTGGTGACTTGCTGTTCGGAGGAGGAGTTTGGGGGAGCGACGCATTTTGGCGGCGAAAAACCTTTTTGGCTGGCTTCCGTCCTCGCCAGTGCGTCTCCATCTCCTCGAAGCCCGGGGCGAAGGAACTGTCAGCGGTGCTCCTTCTGTCACGTGGGGGTCGCATATTGATGCGGGATCGTTCCTTCCGTGCAACACGGACACTCCGGACAACAACGTGAGGGTAAGAAATGATTTAATGATATAAATCATAGGCAAACAGAAAAACAAGCAAAAGAAAAGCGTGCCGAACACAAGCTAAAGTTTAAACTTAGCACAGGACTCTGGAACATGAAAAACAAACCAACGTGATGTAGCTTACCGCAAACAAGGAGCACCGGACGAGTGAACAGAAAAGCAGGCTTAAATAGTGTCAGTGATGAGAAACAGGTGCGCGTCGAGAACACAAGCGGCAGGTGAAAATAATAAGTAACCATGGTGACGAAACAAACTCACAGGTGCACAAGCAATAACTAAAGGAGTCCAAAACTAACCAAACATAACTAAACAAAACATGATCCGACCACGGATCATGACAACTACATTGTTGGGTTATTCCCAACCCAACTATTGGGTTGCGCAGTTTAGCGCTCCTTGACCCAATAGTTGGTAAAAAATTATACATTTTATTGCTGGTTTGTCCTACTCCTTCTCAATTTCTGATAAAAATGATGTTTGTTTCATTGAAATATACTCAAAAGCAAGATATGAGTGACAGTTTTGTTTTTTTACAAGTATTGCCGTGTATGGTCATAGTAGTTCTATACAGCATGCTCAACTTTTGTGTTGAATTATTTAACCAAAAAGTTGAGTTATGATAACTTAATGTTGTGTTATTCCCAACCACACTATTTGGTTGAATTATTTAACCCAAAAGTTGAGTTATGCTCACTCAATGTTGGGTGATTGAAAATAATGTTAATGATAAAATTACCTTCAAGAAAAAAGTTGCTTTTTAATAAAAAATTTAAAAAAAGCCTTTTACCCAAAAATGCGTTACTCGTTGAATAAAACCCAAAAATGGTTCATTATTTTTGAAAACCCAGAAATTGAGTTAAAATAATACCCTTATAACCCAAAAAATTGATTGCTTTTCATAAAAATAACACCAAAATGTAACCTAACACTAGCAACTCATAAATTGTCATGATCCGTGGTCCGGATCATGTTTTGTGTATTCTGTTTGTTTTGGACTCCTTAGTTCCTGTTTATGCACCTCTGAGTTTGTTGCCATGGCTACTTATTAGTTTCACCTGCTTCTTGTGTTCCGGACGCGCACCTGTTTGTAATCACTGACATTATTTAAGCCTGCCTTTGCCAGTCAGTCGGTCTGGCTTCTTTATTTGCGTCACGCTACTGTTACGTTAGTTTTGCTTGTCTCCTAGCCCCTGCTTGTGATCCCTAGTCTGTGCTAAGTAGTAGCCTTAGCTTCAGGTGCGATCGGCACCTTATTCCGTCAGTTTGTTTTCTGTTTTGTACCTGTTTTGTGTTCATTTACTATTAAACCATGTCCTTACCTGCAAGTCCTGTCCGGATTCGTCCATTTGCGGATGGGAGAGCAAACCCTGCATCACCATGTGACCCGGCCGTAACATAAATTGGGTTATCAAAATAACCCAGCATTTTTTAGTGCGTACTAGCTGCCATCGCATCAGCCGCCCTACGCAGTGAAAACCCCACACTTGTGAGTAAGGCCTCGCAGGATCCAACCCAGACTCCCAAGACCTTGGTCGCCAACGCCTAGTTCTCCCGCCACCCAGCAACTCTTGGTGGACCCAAATTCAACACACTTGAAGCATGGAGAACCATCTGGCAGGAGACCCCCGGAATCCCCTCAACTCTCGGTGAACCCAAACACAAGCCTACCACCGGGCGCTGACCTTCCTTGCAAGAACTGGTCAACACTAAACCGGATACGGACGGGTGTTGTTGGCCGATTCAACGCCAACATGCACCGCTGGGGTCTGCGGCCATCGGCAGCCTGCCCATGATCAGCCGAGGAACAGAGCGCCCACCACATTATCCACGAGTGCCGCACCTTTCCCGCACCAATGACCTGGACCTCGATAATCTGAGCCCTGACACAGCGAGCTGGCTGCAGCGACATCGTCTAGCTGTCTCATACGAAAGAAGAAGGTCACAAGAGAAAATTTAGCTTAGTCGGTGTAACGAAAGCAACAGTGAACCCACATTGATTGATTGATTGATTGAGACTTTTATTAGTAGGTTGCACAGTGAAGTACATATTCCGTACAATTGACCACTAAATGGTAACACCCCAATAAGTTTTTCAACTTGTTTAAGCCGGGGTCCACTTAAATTGATTCATGATACAGATATATACTATCAGATATATACTATCATCATAATACAGTCATCACACAAGATAATCACATTGAATTATTTACAATCCGGGGTGTGGAGGGGGTTAGGTTTGGTTGTTATCATCAGTCATCAGAGAGAGAGAGAGAGAGAGAGAGAGATCAGAAGGCATAAGAAAAGGTATCTGCATTTGATTGTTTACATTTGATTATTAAGAATCCGGGAAGGGTGTTAGTTTAGGGTTGTAGCTGCCTGGAGGTGTATTTTTATTGCAGTTTTGAAGGAGGATAGAGATGCCCTTTCTTTTGTACCTGTTGGGAGCGCATTCCACATTGATGTGGCATAGAAAGAGAATGAGTTAAGACCTTTGTTAGATCGGAATCTGGGTTTAACGTGGTTAGTAGAGCTTCCCCTGGTGTTGTGGTTATGGCGGTCATTTACGTTAAGGAAGTAGTTTGACATGTACTTCGGTATTGAGGAGGTGTAGCGGATTTTATAGACTAGGCTCAGTGCAAGTTGTTTTACTCTGTCCTTCACCCTGAGCCAGCCCACTTTGGAGAAGTGGGTAGGAGTGAGGTGGGATCTGGGGTGGAGGTCTAGAAGTAATCTGACTAGCTTGTTCTGGGATGTTTGGAGTTTAGATTTGAGGGTTTTGGAGGTGCTAGGGTACCAGGAGGTGCATGCGTAATCGAAAAAGGGTTGAACGAGAGTTCCCGCAAGAATCTTCATGGTGCTTTTGTTGACCAGAGAGGAGATTCTATAGAGAAATCTCGTTCGTTGATTGACCTTTTTGATTACCTTGGTTGCTATTTTATCACAGGAAAGATTAGCCTCTAGAATGGAACCTAGGTAGGTGACCTCATCTTTCCTGGTGATAACAATGTCACCCACTTTTATAGTGAAGTCATTGACTTTCTTAAGGTTGATGTGGGACCCAAACAGGATGGATTGTGTTTTACCCAAGTGTATGGATAGCTTGTTGTCAGCGAGCCAGGTGCAAGTTCTACAGAGCTCAGCACTGAGGATTTTCTCCACCTGTGACTTGTCCCTGTCTGATACCAGCAGGGCCGAGTCATCCGCAAACAAGAACAATTCACAGTCGCATGCCGATGACATCCGTCAAAAACAAACTGTTTTAATTGCTTGCTGGAGATCGACATACCTTTGTTTTTCCAACTATTGGAATGAAGAAAGTTATTGTTGAGGACAGTGCTGCGAAGAAGCAGAGAAATGGTAAATGGTTTATACTTATATAGCGCTCTTCTACCTTTAGGGTTCTCAAAGCGCTTTGACACTATTTCCACATTCACCCATTCACACACACATTCACACACTGATAGCAATAGCTGCTCTACCCACGACCCATCAGGAGCAAGGACACAACGGACGGGACAAGAATGGAAGAAGCTGGGGATCGAACTGGGAACCCTCAAGTTGCTGGCATGACTGCTCTTCCAACAGTCATGTTAATTGAATGAAAGAATCATCAAAAACCATTAGAGTTTGTTGCGCCATTATGCAATATGATGTTACCAAGCACGTTGCCTAAGAACATTATCCCCACCTGGAAGAATCGATAAGGGAACCGTTTGAAAAATGGCAAGCGATTCCAAGGAATTTTATACACTGTGAAAATCGGTTCTTGTAAATGGGTTATACTTGTATATATAGCGCTTTCCCAACTTCAAGGTACACAAAGTGCTTTGACACTAGGGATGTCCCGATCCAGATTTTTTGCACTTCCGATCCGATACCGATATTGTTTTTGCATTTCCGATCCGATACCGATACTGACCGATACTGGCCTATCCGAGCATGTATTAAAGTTTAAAGTAATTTAGCCTACTTAGTTGTCAGAATCATGTTGAAAAGGGTTTTAGTACTCTTGATAACAACTAGCCAGCTGAATTAGGGGAGTTTGAATAATACACAATGGTTGGTAACAAGAAACTGACCTGTTTATTCAAGGATAAACACAAAATAGACAAAATTATACATGACAAACAGAAATGGCATCATTGAACTAGGGCTGGGCGATATGGCCTTTTTTTAATATTGCCATATTTTAAGGCCATATTGCGATACACGATATATATCTCGATATTTTGCCTTAGCCTTGAATGAACACTTGATGCATATAATCACAGCAGTATGATGATTCTATGTGTTTTGATTGATTGATTGAGACTTTTATTAGTAGGTTGCACAGTGAAGTACATATTCCGTACAATTGACCACTAAATGGTAACACCCCAATAAGTTTTTCCACTTGTTTAAGTCGGGGTCCACTTAAATTGATTCATGATACAGATATATACTATCAGATGTATACTATCATCATAATACAGTCATCACACAAGATAATCACATTGAATTATTTACATTATTTATAATCCAGGGTGTGGATGTAAGTGTCAAAAAGACAGCCAAAAGAGTTTGATATGAGAATAAATCTAAAGTTAAAATATAGGGTAGAAATGCACCCATTTGCAGGAAATGTAGTCTTGATTTTCAAAATTTTCTTTTAAGGCTTGCATGTCTACATTAAAACATTCTTCTTCATACTGCATTAATATATACTACTTTTAAACTTTCATGCAGAGAAGGAAATCACAACTAAAAAAATCACTAATTTTTTCATACGGTGTTGATGTGGAAATTGTTGCCTCGGCATTTTGATGGTGTGGGCGTGTGGCACCGAATGGAGATAAGCGTCTCGACAGACGTCACAATATTTGAACAATGATGACGAAAACTGTTTTCTCTGTCGTGTCCGTGTGTCGAAAATTGTTATGCGCTTATTTTTTTATTTGATTTTGTGCGTGGCATAGATTTGCTATGCGCAGAGGACGCTTAAACAGTGCGCAATTGCACAGGTGAGCACCTTAGAGGGAGCGTTGCTCGCACGGCTGCGCTAGCATCACAGCTAACGTTAGCCATGCTGCTACCTCTCTGCTGCGAGAGGACGTATACGTATGTGACGTATGACGTGACAGTATGTGACGTATGTCGTGACAGTATGTGACGTGTGTAAGAAGGTTCACTTGCTGTCTGTGAGAGGGAGACACAGGAAAGAGTGAGAAGAGCCTGTCGTGTAATGCCAGCAGCTAAAAGCAACTGCGTGAGAATCCACAGACTTGTGGATGTGTTGAAGGTGTGCTGGAAAATGCGGAACAGAAATTAGGGAGCAGCAGAAAAGTGGAATGTAATATTTAAATCGGTGCGTTGGAAAACACGGACCAGAGTTTTTTTTAAAACTGGATCGGCATTTTCCCATGCCTTGCCGATACGTAATTTTTGGCAAATATCGGCAGCCTATCCGATCCAAATATCGGATCGGGACATCCCTATTTGACACTATTTCCACATTCACCCATTCACACACACATTCACACACTGATGGCGGTAGCTGCCATGCAAGGCCCTAACCACGACTCATCAGAAGCAAGGGTGAAGTGTCTTGTTCAAGGACCCAACGGATGTGACGAGGTTGGTAGTAGGTGGGGATTGAACCAGGAACCCTCAGGTTGCTGGCACGGCCACTCTCCCAACCGCGCCACGCCGTCCCCATCGTACAGAACCGGTTATCAATTCACATCCCTACTTATTATTCATGAAAAATGATATCTATCTGCGATTAATTTTGAATGAACTATGAACAAACTGCAATTAGTCGATGTTAAATATTTGAATCATGTGACAAACCCAAGAATAAATGCAATGTTTTTGGTAGAAACACTTTTAAAACAAGACATGATCTGCAACTTGGCAGCGGGCTTGAAAATCATAAGAAGATTATGGGGGTGGAAGAGATTTAAGATGAGCACGCCTATGGATTGAATGACCTCAGTGGGCGTTCAACAACCACGGGTTGGAGAAACATTACTAGATTGTTTTACTGCGTTCACCAGAAAAAAACCAAGCCAGAGGTGTTATGAGTACGTCCAAGTTCTTCTAAAATGTCAAGAAGAGTGATCACACAAACTTCAGCAGGTCTATTTCTTTCTCCTCTTCGACATTTTTCATTGATGACACACAAGGTGGTTAAAAGAAGAAACACGCAATTAAATAGATAAATAATTAAATTAAATGTATGTTTATAACATTTTGGGAAAGTTAAAATGTAAGATTCTAGAAACAGATGTCAGCTCGTGAGGTAGTACAAACCCTGTTTCCATATGAGTTGGGAAATTGTGTTAGATGTAAATATAAACGGAATACAATGATTTGCAAATCCTTTTCAAGCCATATTCAGTTGAATGCACTACTAAGACAACATATTTGATGTTCAAACTCATAACATTTTAATTATTTTTTTTGCTAATAATAATTAACTTAGAATCTCATGGCTGCAACACGCGCCAAAGTAGTTGGGAAAGGGCATGTTCACCACTGTGTTACATCACCTTTTCTTTTAACAACTCTCAATAAACGATTGGGAACTGAGGAAACTAATTGTTAAAGCTTTGAAAGTGGAATTCTTTCCCCATTCTTGTTTTATGTAGAGCTTCAGTCGTTCAACAGTCCGGGGTCTCCGCGGTCGTATTTTACGCTTCGTAATGCGCCACACATTTTCGATGGGAGACAGGTCTGGACTGCAGGCGGGCCAGGAAAGTACCCGCACTCTTTTTTTACGAAGCCACGCTGTTGTAACACGTGCTGAATGTGGCTTGGCATTAATAATAATAATAACTGGGATTTATATAGCGCTTTTCTAAGTACCCAAAGTCGCTTTACATGTAGAACCCATCAATCATTCACACCTGGTGGTGGTAAGCTACTTTCATAGCCACAGCTGCCCTGGGGTAGACTGACGGAAGCGTGGCTGCAATTTGCGCCAAAGCCCCCTCCGACCACCACCTATCATTCATCATTCAGTTCACCGGTGTGAGTGGCACCGGGGGCAAAGGGTGAAGTGTCCCGCCCAAGGACACAACGGCAGCGATTTTTGGATGGTAAGAGGCGGGGAGCGAACCTGCAACCCTCAGGTTTCTGGCACGGTTGCTCTACCCACTACGCCATGCCACCCCATTGTCTTGCTGAAATAAGCAGGGGCGTCCATGAAAAAGACGGCGCTTAGATGGCAGCATATGTTGTTCCAAAACCTGTATGTACCTTTCAGCATTAATGGTGCCTTCACAGATGTGTAAGTTACCCATGCCTTGGGCACTAATACACCCTCATACCATCACAGATGCTGGCTTTTCAACTTTGAGTCGATAACAGTCTGGATGGTTTGCTTCCCCTTTGGTCCGGATGACACGATGTCGAATATTTCCAAAAACAATTTGAAATGTGGACTCGTCAGACCACAGAACACTTTTCCACTTTGCATGAGTCCATCTTAGATGATCTCGGGGCCCAGAGAAGCCGGCGGCGTTTCTGGATGTTGTTGATAAATGGCTTTCGCTTTGCATAGTAGAGCTTTAACTTGCACTTACAGATGTAGCGACAAACTGTATTTAGTGACGGTGGTTTTCTGAAGTGTTCCTGAGCCCATGTGGTGATATCCTTTAGAGATTGATGTCAGTTTTTGATAAGCTGCCGTCACGGTCATTCAATGTTGTTTTTTTCGGCCATGCCGCTTACGTGGAGTGATTTCTCCAGATTGTCTGAACCTTATGATGATATTATGGAACATAGATGTTGAAATCCCTAAATGTCTTGCAATTGCACTTTGAGAAATGTTGTTCTTAAACTGTTTGACTATTTGCTCACGCAGTTGTGGACAAAGAGGTGTACCTCGCCCCATCCTGTCTTGTTTAATAGATGTCATCAGTGTTTGAACCTGTGTATTAAAAATATGTCATTTAATTTAATGATTAATGACAGCTGCCACCTTCCACAATATAAAAAAAACTCGAAGTAAGTCTATTATATGAATATTTAGGTTATTGTAAGTACATGCTCCTTTGTACTCGAAATCACCATCAGCCAATAAAACACCTGAGAAGTGACGAGCGCTCGTCACAAGAAAAGCCGCGAGACGATATTCCACAATTCCATCTTTTCAGCCTTGATGTCGCGTCTAATGTTGCCGTCTAACTTGCTGAGTGAGCTGGTCGCCTCGCGCCGCCTCCTGTAGATTGTTAGGCTTATGTGATTTGTAGGCAGGCGTCCGCCTTGGAATTCATCAGCAAGGTGAGAATTAGCCAGAGGTGACAGACGCGGCTGATGCGCTGAGTAAACACACGGAGGATGCAATCATGCTGGAAATACATAATCTCTCTTGTATATGTGCTCGCATGTCGGAAGCGCTGCCTTCCTGTGCGCTGATGTATTTACTCATAGCCACTCAGGGTTGTTGAGGGAAAAAAATGAGATTGGGGAAACTCCACGTGGGGCCATGCTTCCGTTGTGGGAGTCTTTAGAATGAAAATGACCTGAGGTTAGCCGAGCTTCTGCTGGTGTTTCATCTGCAGTAGTACGAACCCCGTTTCCATATGAGTTGGGAAATTGTGTTAGATGTAAATATAAACGGAATACAATGATTTGCGAATCATTTTCAACTCATATTCAGTTGAATATGCTACAAAGACAACATATTTGATGTTCAAACTGATAAACCTTTTTTTTTTTTTTTTTGCAAATAATCATTATTTTTAGAATTTCATGCCAGCAACACGTGACAAAGAAGTTGGGAAAGGTGGCAATAAATACTGATAAAATTGAGGAATGCTCATCCATCCATCCATCCATCTTCTTCCGCTTATCCGAGGTCGGGTCGTGGGGGCAGCAGCCTAAGCAGGGAAGCCCAGACTTCCCTCTCCCCAGCCACTTCGTCCAGCTCCTCCCGGGGGATCCCGAGGCGTTCCCAGGCCAGCCGGGAGAGATAGTCTTCCCAGCGTGTCCTGGGTCTTCCCCGTGGCCTCCTACCGGTCGGACGTGCCCGAAACACCTTCCTAGGGAGGCGTTCGGGTGGCATCCTGACCAGATGCCCGAACCACCTCATCTGGCTCCTCTCCATGTGGAGGAGCAGCGGCTTTACTTTGAGCTCCCCCCGAATGGCAGAGCTTCTCACCCTATCTCTAAGGGAGAGCCCCGCCACTCGGCGGAGGAAACTCATTTCGGCCGCTTGTACCCGTGATCTTGTCCTTTCGGTCATGACCCAAAGCTCATGACCATAGGTGAGGATGGGAACGTAGATCGACCGGTAAATCGAGAGCTTTGCCTTCCGGCTCAGCTCCTTCTTCACCACAACGGATCGATACAGCGTCCGCATTACTGAAGACGCCGCACCGATCCGCCTGTCGATCTCACGATCCACTCTTCCCCCACTCGTGAACAAGACTCCGAGGTACTTGAACTCCTCCACTTGGGGCAAGATCTCCTCCCCAACCCGGAGATGGCACTCCACCCTTTTCCGGGAGAGAACCATGGACTCGGACTTGGAGGTACTGATTCCCATCCCAGTCGCTTCACACTCGGCTGCGAACCGATCCAGTGAGAGCTGAAGATCTTGGCCGGAGGAAGCCATCAGGACCACATCATCTGCAAATAGCAGAGACCTAATCCTGCAGCCACCAAACCAGATCCCCTCAACGCCTTGACTGCGCCTAGAAATTCTGTCCATAAAGTTTATGAACAGAATCGGTGACAAAGGGCAGCCTTGGCGGAGTCCAACCCTCACTGGAAACGTGTCCGACTTACTGCCGGCAATGCGGACCAAGCTCTGACACTGATCATACAGGGAGCGAACTGCCACAATAAGACAGTCCGTTACCCCATACTCTCTGAGCACTCTCCACAGGACTTCCCGGGGTACACAGTCGAATGCCTTCTCCAAGTCCACAAAGCATGGTCATGAGCTTTGGGTTATGACCGAAAGGACAAGATCACGGGTACAAGCGGCCGAAATGAGTTTCCTCCGCCGGGTGGCGGGGCTCTCCCTTAGAGATAGGGTGAGAAGCTCTGCCATCGGGGAGGAGCTCAAAGTAAAGCCGCTGCTCCTCCACATCGAGAGGAGCCAGATGAGGTGGTTCGGGCATCTGGTCAGGATGCCACCCGAACGCCTCCCTTGGGAGGTGTTTAGGGCACGTCCAACCGGTAGGAGGCCACGGGGAAGACCCAGGACACGTTGGGAAGACTATGTCTCCCGGCTGGCCTGGGAACGCCTCGGGATCCCCCGGGAGGAGCTGGACGAAGTGGCTGGGGAGAGGAAAGTCTGGGCTTCCCTGCTTAGGCTGCTGCCCCCGCGACCCGACCTCGGATAAGCGGAAGAAGATGGATGGATGGATGGATGGGTTAGAACAATGTCCTTCTGTTGATTACCATACATGAGAGAAAACAGAAAACCCTTCATGTGGCTCTCCTCCTTACACAGTGGAGTTTTACGAGCTTTACTCTTGGTAGGCCTCAAAGACAGCCCCTGTCCTTTTGCCTGGAACTCATTTCAACACAAAACTTTTTTGTGATAACTTACAAACAATTATTCTAACATACACCATCAGTCCAGGGGACAACAAATTTAAAATAGCCTTATGGCTAATTGTGATACATTTACAGTAATGTCTACTAATGTACACTGCCCCCTGTCAAATAAACAAATTAATAAATACATAAATAAAACACCCGGGTGGATTTTTTACTTTTGGGTTTGTAAACAGGGTTTTTAAACAGAAAAGTTTGCATTTTGAAGCAAATATCTTCATAAGATAATGTAAACATAAATTACAGGTTTCCAGTCTCGACGAAAGTCCATATTTTAAGTTAAGTTAAAGTTAAAGTACCAATGATTGTCACACACTAGAGATGCGCAACCGTATCAGAAAGTCGTCAACCATCCGCCATCCACCCGATGTAACATTTGATCAGAACCGCACCCGCCCGCCATCCGCCCGCACCCGCCCGTTGTTATATATCTAATATAGACGATGCAAGGCATTAGTGAGGTTATAAAGCTTTTGCCTGTTAAAGAAAGGAGACTGATCCAATGCAGCACAGACATTCGCGTGCCACGCTGTCACGACCCAGACGCACACCAGTGCGCAATCATATGGGAGCCGCGCTGAGCGCACCTCCAAGCGCGTCTCGCTGCCGGCGACGGCCGGGTATGGACCCGACGCTCCAGCGCCATCCATTTTCAGGGCTAGTTGATTCGGCAGGTGGGTTGTTACACACTCCTTAGCGGGTTCCGACGTCCATGGCCACCGTCCTGCTGTCTATATCAACCAGGGTGAGCCCCACCCCTTTCGTGAGCGCCTGCGCGCGGAGTGACCCCTGTTACGCGCCCCCGGCAACAGGGGTGGCGGGCAGGTAAGCTGCGCGGGCGGAGCGCGCGGAGTGACCCCTGTTACGAGCCCCCGGCCACGGGGGTGGCGGGCAGGTAAGCTGCTTACCTGCTGCGCGTGACGCCGGCCGCGGCGAAGGCGGACGAGGCAGGGTGTCGGTGCGGTGGGCGCGGTGGTGACCCTGGACGTGCGTCGGGCCCTTCTCGCGGATCGCCTCAGCTACGGCTCCCGGTGGGGCCCTCTCGGGGGAAGGGGCCTCGGTCCCGGACCCCGGCGAGGCGTCGGGGGCCTTCTCCGCTCCGTAAAAGTGTCCATCTCTTTTTTTTTTTTTTCTTCTGTTGTGGCATATGCAGCAGGTGCCTGCTCGTTTTTCGTATGTGGGTAACAACATTTAACTATGTATATATATTTACCAATTGGTTTAACTGCCACCCGCCTGAATCTATTTAAAATCTAATTTTTTTAAATTTCAATCACCCGACCCGACCCGCGGATAAAATCTAATTTTTTAAAATTTCATCCGCCCGATCCGCGGATAATCCGCGGACTCCGCGGTTGTGCCCGCAAACCACGCATCTCTATCACACACACATTAGGTGTGGTGAAATGTGTCCTCTGCATTCGACCCATCCCCTTGTTCACCCCCTGGGAGGTGAGGGGAGCACTGGGCAGCAGCGGTGGCCGCGCCCGGGAATAATTTTTGGTGATTTAACCCCCAATTCCAACTCTTGATGCTGAGTGCCAAGCAGGGAGGTAAGGGGTCCCATTTTTATAGTCTTTGGTATGACTCACAACCTACCGATCTCAGGGCGGACACTCTAACCACTGAGTAGGTGGCCTTTAGTAACAGTTTGTACAGTTTGAACACAATATAAAGCTGTAAACGGTTTAGTGTAATTTACAAAACACATGAAAGGGGTGCTGGATGAACGTTGTACTTATTAACAAAGTCAAAACAACGACAACTAGATGAACTATGTAGCCGCCATTCTGACACTAGCCCTGTGGTGCACTCATTTTGAAATCCAAAAACTCATTCACTTAACAGCAAGGTCGCTACAATGATTAGTAATAATGAATAAAATGTACTTTACCTTGTTGGGCAATCTTCCTGGCGTGTAGCTGAGGAGGGGGGAGTGTCGACAACGCTGTGGATTCTTCCTGAATGTCTCAAACCACACATTACAGTCATTTTTGGGTCTTCTATTGAGCTAAAAAGGCTATAAAACACTAAATAAGCACACAACTAACTCAGAAGAAGCAGCATTGCCGCGCTGACTGAATGAGCACCCGCGATCAATCAGCTTGCTCACAATAAATGAAGGTTTGGTCCGTGGTTCGTGTACGGAAAAGTTTGTACAATGAGGGGTTGATACTAGGGGTGTAACTGTACGTGTATTTGTATTGGACCGTTTCGGTACGGGGGTTTCGGTTCGGTTCGGAGGTGTACCAAACGAGTTTCCACACGAACATATTAAGTAGGTGCCTCCGATTCCTTCTGCTTCTGTTTCTGTCAGGACTCTACACACACCCAGCATTGTCTCACCCACACAACCATCTGATTGGTTACACACAGAGCGCTAACAGCCAATCAGCAGTGCGTATTCAGAGCGCATGTAGTCAGCGCTTAGCGTTTAGCAGGTAATCATCAGGCCGCGGAGTCTCCCCAAATGATAATAAACACCTCCCAGTCAACTACTAGTAACATCACTATGAGCCCATTGACCTTCTAGAAATATAAAAGGCAGCTCGGCTCGCTCGCAGTCCTGGCTTGAGGTGAAGGCTAATTCGCTTTTAGCGTAACGCTAGCTCATTTTGCGGTGTGTGTGTGTTACGGACAGCAAAGCCCTGTCTGTCAGTTATTTTACTTTACCTTTTTCTGTGTTAATTGAGCTGTGTTGAAGCAGCAAAAAATGACATTATGTTAAATGAAGAGTTTCTGTCTCTGATAGTTGATATAATAATGTAAGTGCATCATTAAGCCTACATGAACTCCATGGTGTTCAGGGATGAATAGTCTCTCCTATTGCTATTGTACTATTTTTTTTTTAGCTATAGTTTCATTAATCATTAGTAATGCAGCAGCCTAGTTTTGAATGGCAGGGTCCCTGCTATCACATGTTGATTAAAAATATAACATTTACATTATAAAAATCAACTACAGGCTTCCCAAATGCTGTAATAAATTAAGTATGATGAGTTGACTTGAAACTGTTTAATGTTGCACTTTTTTATACGTAGAAGAAAAGTTTTGTCATTTTATTTAATCTGAGCAACAACTTGAGGCAGTTTAATGTTGATTAACGTGGGCAGAATTATTATAGTGTTCCCAATGTTAAAAGGATAAAGCCACTGGGGCGGCATGGCGTAGTGGGTAGAGCAACCGTGCCAGAAACCTGAGGGTTGCAGGTTCGCTCCCCGCTTCTTACCATCCAAAAATCGCTGCCGTTGTGTCCTTGGGCGGGACACTTCACCCTTTTCCCCCGGTGCCACTCACACCGGTGAATTGAATGATGAATGATAGGTGGTGGTCGGAGGGGCCGTTGGCGCAAATTGCAGCCACGCTTCCGTCAGTCTACCCCAGGGCAGCTGTGGCTATGAAAGTAGCTTACCACCACCAGGTGTGAATGAATGATGGGTTCTACATGTAAAGCGACTTTGGGTACTTAAAAAAGCACTATATAAATCCCAGGTATTATTATTATTGTTTACAAATTTGGTAAATAAATAACCAAAAAATGTATATTTTGTTGTTTTCTTACTGTATCAAAAATGAACCAAACCGTGACCTCTAAACCGAGGTACGTACCGAATCGGATTTTTTGTGTACCGTTACACCCCTAGTTGGTACACGCAAATGTTCTGTGCCTCAGCCCAACTCTACCAATCATGCCGTAGGAGAGAAAAGGCAGATTAGCGCTGGACTTTAGTTGTAAAATGGGCCTAAGCATGGTTCCATTGACCAAGTGTGCATCCACCGTAAAAGCAAGGATGCGGGTTCCATTCATCAGGCGTCTCTGTTTTGTCAGGACACCGCCTGCATCTCAAGCCTCGCCGCCATCTCTCTTGCTGTTTGTTCAGGAATCTGGGCCCTGAAAATTGTATTCCATCGACCACGCTTGCTATCAACACACAATTATCTGGGTTAATCATGTGGAACTGTGGCCAATTCACCTGGGGCTCAGGGACTAATGACATTGGCGTCTGACCACGCTTTAGTGGAATAGCACCTGAAGCAGGAATATCGAGATTGGCAGAGAACATTTGGGCTCATTTCGTCCATCTTCCTCGCCATCCAACAGCTTCTCCTCCACCGCCCTCTCCCGTGCGACTGCCTCCCCCCCTCCCTTGGTTATCCATTTTCTCCGATTCGCCGCTCAAACTTGTTATATTTGATTCAACCGCTGCCCGTTCCTTCTCGTGCATGTTCACGGAAACAACATCCGACTTCCATTAGTCGCACCTCGTCTGGAAAAAATGTCAGCCTCACACCTGCGTCGGCGGAAAAGGTGACACAGAAAATGCCATCTTGCAACAAGTTGGAGATAGCATCTTGGATCCTCATGCTATATTTAAAGGGGAACATTATCACAATTTCAGAAGGGTTAAAACCATTAAAAATCAGTTCTCAGTGGCTTATTATATTTTTCGAAGTTTTTTTCAAAATTTTACCCATCACGCAATATCCCTAAAAAAAGCTTCAAAGTGCCTGATTTTAACCATCGTTATATACACCCGTCCATTTTCCTGTGACGTCACATAGTGATGCCAACACAAACAAACATTGAGGAAAGAACAGCAAGCTATAGCGACATTAGCTCGGATTCAGACTCGGATTTCAGCGGCTTAAGCGATTCAACAGATTACGCATGTATTGAAACGGATGGTTGTAGTGTGGAGGCAGGTAGCCAAAACGAAATTGAAGAAGAAACTGAAGCTATTGAGCCATATCGGTTTGAACCGTATGCAAGCGAAACCGACGAAAACGACACGACAGCCAGCGACACGGGAGAAAGCGAGGTCGAATTCGCCGATCGCCTTCTAACCAACGATTGGTATGTGTTTGTTTGGCATTAAAGGAAACTAACAACTATGAACTAGGTTTACAGCATATGAAATACATTTAGCAACAACATGCACTTTGAGAATGCAGACAGCCCAATTTTCATCAATTAATATATTCTGTAGACATACCCTCATCCGCGCTCTTTTCCTGAAAGCTGATCTGTCCAGTTTTGGAGTTGATGTCAGCAGGCCAGGGAAGCTAGGGTCGATAGGGGGTTTAGCTCGCTCGTCTGCGGGAACAAACTGCCGCCATTGCTTGCCGTGCTACCGAGGTCCTTTGTCCCTGAATTGCTCACACACTCCGGCAGATTCAATGGGGGTCTGGTGGCAGATTTCTTTGACATTATCGTTGGAAATGCATCTGCTTTGAGTGTCGCAGGATATCCACACATTCTTGCCATCTCTGTCGTAGCATAGCTTTCGTGGGTAAAGTGTGCGGAACAAACGTCCAATTTCTTGCCACTTTGGCATCTTTGGGCCACTGGTGCAACTTGAATCCGTCCCTGTTGGTGTTGTTACACCCTCCGACAACACACCGACGAGGCATGATGTCTCCAAGGTACGGAAAACAGTCGAAAAAACGGAAAATAACAGAGCTGATTTGACTCGGTGTTTGAGAAAATGGCGTTGTGACGTCATCGCTCCGAGAGCGAATATTAGAAAGGCGTTTAATTCGCCAAAATTCACCCATTTAGAGTTCGGAAATCGGTAAAAAAAAAAAAGGTCTTTTTTCTGCAACATCAAGGTATATATTGACGCTTACATAGGTCTGGTGATAATGTTCCCCTTTAAGAAGGTGATTGATTGCGAGCAGTCAGCCAGGTGTTGACGTGCACGTACTGGCCCAGGCTCTCTTTGTCCGTCCAACACACGGCAGACTCGTTCCTACCAACTTAGGACCCCTGGGCTCGTAATTAGACATCAATATAAACATATGTTCCCCTATCACAGATGTCAGCCATGTGTGAAATGGGTGTCACACTGTTGGCGATTTCATTATTTTGCCGGCGGTCACAGCCGCTATGTGACGGACCTCCACTTCCTAAGGATCTAAAAACACGGGGCTACCATGGAAATCTCGTCTTGATGCCTCTTGGTTCAACCTGCCTATTCATATCTATTTCTCAACAGGTGGGTACATAACCTGGATAAAAACATACTCAGGATTTGCCAATAGGAATGGGTACTAAATTCAGTAATTTTATGCAGTATACCGACTGAATTCAATTGGTGATACAGAGTATCGATTCACGGATACAGTGCCATGTTTCGATGCCTGTGTTGCACTTGACGTTATGTCCGGTTGCAGAGCTCAAACGAAACACTCAAGCAACACTCCAAGTGGACTCAGTCCTCTGAAGTTGGACTATTCCATGCCAACGAAACAAGTATGCCTAATAGAATTATATTTTTTAGTGCCTCAAAGCACTTTACATAGTGAAACTCATTATCTACGTTACATGTAACCCTTGTGTAACGTTCATATTGTTGTTACTCAGGAAGTGTTTGTGGGTCTGATGGACCCGTTGCATTTTGTGGCTTTTAATGCCTCACAATCAAACACTTTTATGTTAAAATACTGAACAGATGTTTACCTTATCCCAATAAACATATGTTCAGTATTTTAACATAAAAGTGTTTGATTGTGAGGCATTAAAAACCACAAAATGACTTGTTTTTGCTCTCACTCTTACTCACGCCCGTGTGTCACCAACCGCCATCCCCAACAACAACAACCCCCTCTCTCCTTCCCGACCGCCGCCTTTCACAGAGCGGCAGGTGATCAGACAAACACTCACAGCTGTGTCATCTACGCACCTGCCGCTAATCTCGAAGCCGGTCCTGACACGCCCCGCTTTTCCGCAGGCCCGCAGGCCACGCCCCCCCACAACCACTGTTTAATTAAACTTGGTGGTTTGCTTTCTCCAGGATGAACACAAACATTCACCATATGCAAAACACAATATGAGTTAATTCATTCACTTCAGTAGTAAGTTTGATCGGTGAGCGATCAGACACGCTAGCACTAATTGGCCTAACCTGTGGCTAATTGACTCTAATGAGTTGTTGCAGTCAGGAACAAAGTGTGTCTATTTTACAGCTCAATGAGGGACAAATCCTTTTGTTTCTAAACACGAGACCAATCAGTTTTTCAAGGGACAGTTGACGACCTAATCCTGACTGCAAAAGCCAAGTCAAAGAGTAAAATACCGAACTGTACACTGCAAAAACTGAAATCTAAGTAAGATGAAATATCTCAAATAAGGGTGATATTTGCTTATTTTCTGTCTGATAAGATCATTCTTCTCACTAAGCAGATTTTATGTTAGAGTGTTTTACTTGTTTTAAGTGTTTTGGTCCTAAATGATCTCAGTAAGATATTACAGCTTGTTGCTGAGATTTGATGACCTATATTGAGTAAAACATGCTTGAAACTAGAATATCAACTGTTGCAAAGCTGTGTCATCAACACTCACAAGTATATAACTACTTTTTAAAGTAATCATTTCTTATTTTAAGCATTAAATAAAAAATCATGACTTTGACACAATTGTGTCTCATAATTAAACAGTTAATATTTAAACATTTAACATGTGACATTTCAAACAATTTTGAAAGGAAATAGTTCATGCACATTCAGATAAATTCTTCAAAATTACAATAAAAAAAATTGGTCGGGGGCCAGGCTGTGAATTATATATATATATATATATATATATATATATATATATACACACACACACATATTCCTTACTCACTAATTGACTGAAAGAGCACACACTTGGCGCGATGATGTCATGTTATCGATGGGAAAATGCATTTTTAGACAATATGATTTGCCTGAGCGTTGCCTTTTTGCCTTTCCATTAAAAAAATAAACTAGTTTTTAGTGTAAGTTTGCTGGTTTCAAGAAATGTAATGCCGAGCACATATCATTATGTCAAGATAATGGCACTAGAATTTACTTCATTTAAGAATATTTTTCAACATATTGAGAAAAAAAGGTCTCATATTTGTTCAAGAAAAGTATACTTGTTATTAGTAAAAATATACTTATTTTAAAGGGGGACATTATCACCAGACCTATGTAAGCGTCAATATATACCTTGATGTTGCAGAAAAAAGACCATTTATTGTTTTAACCGATTTCCAAACTCTAAATGGGTGAATTTTGGCGAATTAAACGCCTTCCTATTATTCGCTCTCGGAGCGATGACGTCACAACGTGACGTCACATCGGAAGGCAATCCGCCATTTTCTCAAACACATTACAAACACTGAGTCAAATCAGCTCTGTTATTTTCCGTTTTTTCGACTGTTTTCCGTACCTTGGAGACATCATGCCTCGTGGGTGTGTTGTCGGAGGGTGTAACAACACCAACAGGGACGGATTCAAGTTGCACCAGTGGCCCAAAGATGCCAAAGTGGCAAGAAATTGGACGTTTGTTCCGCACACTTTACCCACGAAAGCTATGCTACGACAGAGATGGCAAGAATGTGTGGATATCCTGTGACACTCAAAGCAGATGCATTTCCAACTGGACTGGACAGATCAGCTTTCAGGAAAAGAGAGCGGATGAGGGTATGTCTACAGAATATATTAATTGATGAAAATTGGGCTGTCTGCACTCTCAAAGTGCATGTTGTTGCCAAATGTATTTCATATGCTGTAAACCTAGTTCATAGTTGTTAGTTTCCTTTAATGCCAAACAAACACATACCAATCGTTGGTTAGAAGGCGATCGCCGAATTCGTCCTCGCTTTCTCCCGTGTCGCTGGCTGTCGTGTCGTTTTCGTCGGTTTCGCTTGCATACGGTTCAAACCGATATGGCTCAATAGCTTCAGTTTCTTCTTCAATTTGGTTTTCGCTACCTGCCTCCACACTACAACCATCCGTTTCAATACATGCGTAATCTGTTGAATCGCTTAAGCCGCTGAAATCCGAGTCTGAATCCGAGCTAATGTCGCTATACCTTGCTGTTCTTTCCTCCATGTTTGTTTGTGTTGGCATCACTATGTGACGTCACAGGAAAATGGACGGGTGTTTATAACGATGGTTAAAATCAGGCACTTTGAAGCTTTTTTTAGGGATATTGCGTGATGGGTAAAATTTTGAAAAAAACTTCAAAAAATAAAATAAGCCACTTGAAACTGATTTTTAATGGTTTTAACCCTTCTGAAATTGTGATAATGTTCCCCTTTAAGGTATTTTGGGGTTCATTGAGGTTAACTAATTTTACTTGTTTTGGAAAGTCTTGACGAGCAAAATTTTCTTGTTCTATTGGCAGATAATTTTGCTTAGTAAAATACCCCTCATTTTTGTATTTTTTTCCCCTTGTTTTTGAACACTGACTTTTTGCAGTGCAGACACGCTAGCACTAATTGGCCTAACCTGTGGCTAATTGACTCTAATGAGTTGTTGCAGTCAGGAACGAAGTGTGTCCATTTTACAGCTCAATGAGGGACAAATCCTTTTGTTTCTAAACGACGAGACCAATCAGTTTTTCAAGGGACAGTTGACGACCTAATGCTGACTGCAAAAGCCAAGTCAAAGAGTAAAATACCAAACTGCACTGCTTTACTGCCACCATGACAACGTGAACAATTTGACATGCCAGAAGTAGCTTTAAATAAAACATTTGTGCACAGAACAGATTCGGGAGCTAATTGAAAAAAAAAAAACACTCCACAAAATAATCAAATTTAAAGCTTAAAGGTGCACGGTGAGGAGATGCACACAAACACAAAGGACTTGGCTCGTCACTGTAGCATCTGGCACGGTTTAGGAGTCTCACGGGAGACCCCGAAGCCTCCATTTAATCTCCCCCTTCTTTCGCACCTAATAGGTTATAATGCAAGCGTGCAGCCTGATAAATCAATATGCAAGAGCAGCTTTAGTTTGATAATTAATACCAGTGTCAGAAATAGATTTGAGATTTAAGCAGGGCGGGGTTGATGCGATGCCGTACTCTCTCAGATGGAGTTGGACTAATTCTCCTCTCAATGGTGCTGATTCTTTCTGCTAAAGCCTGTTAGCTGGTTGAGACCCTGCCATGACATCCAATGGCATTCTGACATCTGCACTCATTCCCTGGAAAATGAGTCCTGACACACTTCTTAATGGGGGGGAAAAAGACATCAAGTATTACAGGGAGGAAAGAGTGGTAGGTTAGGGAGATTCTATTCATTTTGGTTACGTTGATTAATTTAGCTGTAATACAGTGGAGCCTGTTTTTGATTCTTCTGTTTTCTATCCATCCTTGTCCGATTTTACCAGGAGACTCCTAAATTTCAGTGCTCCCCCCGAAAATCTACCGGGGCAACCATTCTCCCGAATTTCTCCCAATTTCCACCCGGACAACAATATTGGGGGCGTGCCTTAAAGGCACTGCCTTTAGCGTCCTCTCTCACCTGAAAAGGAGACTATTATATATGTCTCCGTTATCCATAGATTTATCTATAACCCATACAGTAGGCAGGCACGGAGCTATTTGTCAGAGTGTGTTTATTCCAGCCGGCACGTTAATACACTGACGCACAACATCCGGATTCCCATCATGCATTGATTCAAAACTACGGCAAGTAGTAATGTCCAAAAACATAACAGAGTCGAAGCAGAAGAAAGAAGAAGAGACGTGGCGACGACGAGTAAGAAGAAGAAGTACGCTTGCAAGTTCCAAAATGATTGGAAAAAATAATTTCAGTTCATCCAGGACAGCTCGAAGGGGAAAGGGGTATGCTGCCTGCACATTTTGTAGATCAGACTTTTATGTGTGTGTATAAGTTTAAATAAATAAACACTGAAATTCAAGTATATTTATTTTATTTATATTTACATACAGTATATACATATATTTTTTTATTTATTTAATTTTTCATATATATATATATATATATATATATATATATATATATATATATATATATATCAGTGACGTGCGGTGAGGTTGATGGCTGGTGAGGCACTGACTTCATCACAGTCAGATTTACAAACATAAAGAGTATCTTATTCACCATTTGATTGACAGCAGTTAACGGGTTATGTTTAAAAGCTCATACCAGCATTCTTCCCTGCTTGGCACTCAGCATCAAGGCTTGGAATTGGGGGTTAAATCACCAAAAATGATTCCCGGGCGCGGCGCCGCTGCTGCCCACTGCTCCCCTCACCTCCCAGGGGGTGATCAAGGGGATGGGTCAAATGCAGAGGACAAATTTCATTACACCTAGTGTGTGTGTGACAATTATTGGTACTTTAACTTAACTTTAACTTTACACATACAAACTGTAGCACACAAAAAAGCACATTTAATAAAAAAAATGTTATTATGGTCTTACCTTTACTTATAAATGAAGTCCATGCGCCGCTGTTGTGCTGGATTAATGCACCTCCTGACGGGAGTGTTATATCAACTAAAGCCCTCACTTAAACTTTCCACGTGCAAGTTTGAATCTATTTAAAAAAGGTGTAACCGAGGGTTTATAAATGCCTGCTTGGCACTCAGCATCAAGGGTTGGAATTGGGGGTTAAATCACCAAAATGATTCCCGGGCGCGGCCACCGCTGCTGCCCACTGCTCCCCTCACCTCCCAGGGGGTGATCAAGGGTGATGGGTCAAATGCAGAGAATAATCTCGCCACACCTAGTGTGTGTGTGACAATCATTGGTACTTTAACTTTAACGTTTTTAACTATACTGTATGAAACTACAAAATAACAAACACGGAGGCTCCACTTTACACGAGGACCACTTTATTTACCTTCTTTCAAAAACCTCCGCTCCACTCCAACGTGTCATCACTTCCGCTCTTAGCGCCTTCAAAATAAGAGCTCAAGGCATATACTGTATAACAGCGCATAACAGGAACTTAACATCAAAAAGAGGAAAGCCCATAAAAAGAGGTTACAAAAGTTATTTAATAAGAAGTCAAAAAGTGCAAAAACAATAATGTTTGTGTTGGAGGAGTTGTGAATTAGGTACACCTGCAGTCTGCAGGTGTACCTAATGTTGTGGCCCTGCAGTCATTCACAACTCCTCCAACACGAACATTATTGTTTTTGCACTTTTTGGCTTCTTATGAAATAAATTTTTTAAATAGATTCAATCTTGCACGTGGAAAGTTTAAGTGTGGGCTTTAGTTGATATAACACTCCCGTCAGGGGGTGCATTCTACGGCGGGGGTGCAGGAGGCGGGATTACTGCGAGCCTCAGCCAGTGCGTCTTTTGCTCAACTGGCTGCTGTTCACCGCATCGTCTCTTCTCAGTATTTGAACGGCAATTGTGAAAATTCAGCGATTTAAAAAAAAAAAAAAAATCTAAAACTGGTGAAGTTAAATGGAAAATAACTTTATAGTATAATCACTGGATACATATAACAATTTAATAAAAATGTTTTCTTTTTTAAAAAAAATTCTTTCCATGATGGCAGGTGAGGCCCTGCCTCACCTGCCTCCAGTGACTGCATGTCACTGATATATATATATATATATAATAAAAATGATATATATATAGCTAGAATTCACTGAAAGTCAAGTATTTATATATATATTATGTCAAGATAATGGCACTAGCATTTACTTCATTTAAGAACATTTTTCAACATATTGAGCAAAAAAGTCTCCAAGAAAAGTGCACTTGTTATTAGTGAGAATATACTTATTTTAAGCTATTTTGGGGTTCATTGAAGTTAGCTAATTTTACTTGTTTTGGAAAGTCTTGACAAGCCACATGTTCTTGTTCTATTGGCAGAAAATTTTGCTTAGTTCAAATAAAATACCTCTCATTTTTGTAATTTTTTCTCTTGTTTTTGAACACTGACTTTTTGCAGTGTGTGTGGAACAATTTCCCTTGTGGATCAATAAAGTTTGACTAAGTCTGGGTCTAAGTGTGTTTTGCAGGTATGGTGATTATTCTTGTTTATTTGCCGCAGCGCCAATAAATCCAGGTCATCACACTGAATGTCAACGAATGACAGCAGCAGGCAACTTGTGACGCCCTTCAGGAGCCCCACGGCGCATGCTGCGTAGGTGGGGTGGGTGACGGAGACGTTCAAGCATGGCAAGTGCTTGTGACACGCTCAGGTGTAATTACACTCGCCTAGTTCACACGCCAGATTAATAAAAGGAAGGGATGGAGAATCACAGGATCCTTGCTCACGCCTCTTGCCTTTGTTCCAATTATCAGCTTGTAAAGCTTCCACGACGACCCCTCATCTCTTCAAATTGCACCAAACTAAATACAATAGTGTTTTTATGACGAGGAAAATATATACATGAGTTAATTATCACTTACTGTCACTGTGTTCCGCACTATGAAGGCCTCGCTCTGCCTCGGATGCCATTTAAATGAATGCAGTAAGACGTGTTTCTTACTGAGATGTTAGCAGGGAAAAAGAAGAGAATAAGTCACTTCAGGGAAAGATTTTATTTTCAAATAATCTGAATTTTTTTCCTGATTATTAAGTCTGAAAACCAATAATGGTTTACCTTTATCCATACTTGCCAACCCTCACGGATTTTCCGGGAGACTCCCGAAATTCAGCGCCTCTCCCGAAAACCTCCCGGGACAAATTTTCTCCCGAAGATCTCCCGGAATTCAGGCGGACCTGAGTGATGTGTCGACAGCCTGTTTTCACGTCGGCTTTCCCACAATATAAACAGCGTGCCTGCCCAATCACGTTATAACTGTAGAATGATGGAGGGCGAGTTCTTGGTTTCTTATGTGGGTTTATTGTTAGGCAGTTTCATTAACGTCCTCCCAGCGCGGTAACAACACACAACAACAGCAGTCACGTTTTCGTCTACCGTAAAGCAGTTTGTCTGCCGTAAACAGCAATGTTGTGACACTCTTAAACAGGACAATACTGCCATCTACTGTACATGCATATGTGACAATAACATCTACAGCTTTTAGAGAGTGCAGTGCACAACTGCGCACACAACAAGGAGACGAAGCAGAATGCATCATCAGAGAGGGTGTTCAGCATGGTTAGAAAAATAGTGACAGAGAATAGAACAAGGATGGACAATTCAACCCTAAACTCAACAATGAGTAGTTGAGTGTTATGTGTGTGTATATGTGTAAGTAAATGAACACTGAAATTCAAGTATTTCTCTTATTTATATTGATATAATAAAATTATATATATATATATATATATATATATATATATATATATATATATATATATATATATATACACACACACATATATACATATATATATATATATATATATATATATATATATATATATATACATACATATATATATATACACAAATATATATATATATATAAATATATATATATGTGTATATATATATATATATATATATATATATATATATATATGTGTGTATATATATATATATATATATATATATGTGTATATATATATATATGTGTATATATATATATATATATATATATATATATATATATATATATATATATATATATATATATATATATATAGCTAGAATTCACTGAAAGTCAAGTATTTCTTATATATATATATATATATATATATATATGAAGTACTTGACTTGGTGAATTCTAGCTGTAAATATACTCCTCCCCTCTTAACCACGCCCCCGCCCCAACCACGCCTCTCCACCTCCCGGAATCGGAGGTCTCAAGGTTGGCAAGTTTGCCTTTATCCAGTGACGGGCAAGCTACTTGGAAAATGTAGTAAACTAAAAGACCAGTTTCTCTGGATTAAATGTAACTAAACCCCCAAAGAATAGTAGCAAGCTACACGGCAAAAGTAGCTTGCTACATCAACACTTCATAATGAATTAACACTCTATTACTATTAACTGTCACGACGTGGTTTTCGCTTACTGCGGGGTCGTTCTCCCAGGAAGGCAATCGGACGACTCCGGACAGGACTTGCAGGTAGGAACATGATTTAATCTTGAACAAAACTCAAAGAGGTACAAAAAACTGAAAACATGGCGAAGGAACAAGGTGCCGATCGCACTTGAAGCTAAATACTTAGCACGGACTAGAAGACAAGAGACGTGACGAGAGCATGAAGCAAACACTTAGCATAAACTATGGCCTGGAACACTCAGGGAACTGCGGCATGAAACTAGCAAGACTTACTTGGCAAGGCATGAGACAAACAACTAGTGACGACTGACTGGCAAAGGCAGGCTTAAATAGTCCTCTGATTAGCAGCAGGTGCGCGTCCCGAACACCAGCGGCAGGTGAAAATCATAAGTAGCCATGGTAACTAAAACAAACTCAGGTGTCAAACAGGAACTAAAAGAGTCCAAAACTAACAGAACATAACAAAAACATGATCCGGACCACGGATCATGACAATTAACTAGTGTTGTCTCGATACCAATATTTTGGGACCGGTACCGGCACCAACATTATTTAGACACTTTCCGGTACTTTTCCAAATAAACAAATTTGCATTATAGGCTTTATTTTAACAAAAAATCTTAGGGTACATTAAACATATGTTCATTATGCAAGTTTGTCCTTAAATAAAATAGTGAACATACTAGACAACTTGTCTTTTAGTAGTAAGTAAACAAACAAAGACTCCTAGTTTAGCTGCTGACGTATGCAGTAACATATTGTGTCATTTATCTACCTATTATTTTGTCAACATTATTAAGGACAAGAGGTAGAAAATTAATTATTAATCTACTTGTTCATTTACTGTTAATATCGGCTTACTTTCTCTTTAAAACTGGAAACACTCTGTGGAAACGCTCCCCACCCACACTGCTTGGTGCCTCGTCTGAGCTGCTGTGACTTAGATTACCATAGTAACTACGCAATTAGATTACCATAGTAACTAGTATATCGTGCAAAAGCGCAGATTCCAACCATTGAAATACTTTGTATAGTTCAAGACTTACGGTAATTAGAAAACATCACTGCACATCATAATGGCAGCTACACTTTCCATCTTAAACATCTAAAAAAATATTTGGGAATGTCTGGCGGGCCAGATTATTACAAGCGAGCGTCATTATACAGGACTGCAGTTCCTGGAGGTGGCCAGGTCAAGAAAAATGAGGCACTCCTAACTTGGAGAAGCCAAACCATCAGTTGTATATATTTCTCCTTCCTGTCTGTGTGTGTGTGTGTGTGTGTGTGTGTGTGTGTGTGTGTGTGTGTGTGTGTGTGTGTGTGTGTGTGCTAAGTCAGGAGAGCACATCCTGACCATAAAAGGAGATGTTTGTGTGTAAGTGTCTGGAAAACAACTGCTTTAAGTCATAACTTAAATTTCGCTGTTCAGCCAGACAGGTAGTCTCTTCTCAAGGATAGGGCTATCACTTTTGCATTCCAAAGTCCCAATTAGTGCCTCTTTCCTACAAAAAGTGATCCTTTCCACCTGCAAATGTCAAACTAAGGGGCCTTATCTTATTATGTGCTCAAACTGAAATACCACTATTTAATTAAACTTGGTAGTTTGCTTTCTCCAAGATGAATAAGAACATTCACCATATGCAAAACGTAATAAGAGTTAATTTATTTACGTCAATGGAAAACATTACAAACGAAACTGAAACTCTCTTCACTACCTCCATTTGGAGCCTTCCGTTCTATCCCGAGGGACAGACAGCGTGAGACGTTTGCGCAGTGCCAGTGTTTTTAAAAGGTGTAAATCTTAATTGTTTGTTTTACAGTTCTCTTTTACGCATTTTAAAATGTATGTCTTAATTTATTACTTTTCTGGAACTGCTCCGTGACATGTGCTGTTGAGCAAATATGGGCATCGACATAATATGATTTGCCTGAGTGGCTGGACAGGACAAAAAAACAAACAAAAAGGAAACAGGCACCGCCTTTTAAAGTGACACACACACACACTGTGCTCTCATTAAACATCTTCTAACTGCATATGCCAGGTATTTTTTTTATTTTTTTTTAATAAACACATTAATTACTTGTCCTAGTACAGTAATTAATTACATTTAATAAAGGGTAATCATGTTATTAATTCAATTACTTCTTTGGTAAAGTAACAAGTAACTACAAGTCATTACTCTTTAAAAGTAATTTCCAAACACTGGCTATATGCTACTAGAAGCCAGCAGCTACTCAACACCTAAGCACACAATGGCACACAAGGTAGAATTACGTAAAAGGTGTTCTTAATTGTATAATATTGCAGTCACAATCACAACATTTGTCAATATAAATCAGTATCAAATAACTATAGTTGTGTATTACTTACACATACAAGGTTTCTAGGGCAGAAGCGTATGAGAAAGTAACCAGTAACAAACATGTCATTGACTTAACTCCATGTACTATTGTGGCCACTAGGTGTCGCCAAATACAATTTGTACTCCACTTTAACCTAAAAACAACATGAGTCCATTCCAGACAGTTAAGTGAAGTGAATTATATTTATATAGCTCTTTTCTCTAGTGACTCAAAGCGCTTTACATAGGGTTTTGGTCCTATATGATCTCAGTAAGATATTACAGCTTGTTGCTGAGATTTGATGACCTATATTGAGTAAAACATGCTTGAAACTAGAATATCAACTGTTGCAAAGCTGTGTCATCAACACTCACAAGTATAAAACTACTTTTTTAAAGTGATAATTTCTTATTTCAAGCATGAAAAAAAATTCCTGATTTTGACACAATTGTGTCTCATAATTAAAACAGATGACAGCCAAATGGACTTTGCTGTTTTATTTTCAATGAAACAATAGAAAATATGTACTCATATAGTAGTACAGTTGGCACAGTACAGTAAACAGACAGTTAATATTTAAACATTTAAAATTTCAAACAATTTTGAACAGAAATAGTTCATCCACATTCAGATAAATTCTTCAAAATTACAATTTAAAAAAATGTTGGCCGGGGGCCAGGCTGTGTATATGCGCACTAATTGACTGAAAGAGCACGCATTTGGCGCGATGATGTCATGTTATCCATGGAAAAATGCATTTTTAGACAATATGATTTGCCTGAGCGGCTAGGAGACCCCAAGCGGTTGCCTTGTTGCCTTTCCATTAAGAACAATAAATTAGTTTTTAATATGAAGTTGCTGGTTTCAAGAAATGTATTGCCGAGCGCATATCATTATGTCAAGATAATGGCACTCGCATTTACTTCATTTAAGAATATTTTTCAACATATTGAGCAAAAAGGTCTCTCTTTTTTTTCTACCAAGAAAAGTGCACTTGTTATTAGTGAGAATATACTTATTTTAAGGTATTTTTGGGTTCATTAAGGTTAGTTAATTTTACTTGTTTTGGAAAGTCTTGACAAGCCACATTTTCTTGTTCTATTGGCAGATAATTTTGCTTAGTTCAAATAAAATACCCCTCATTTTGTAATTGTTTTTCTTGTTTTTGAACACTGACTTTTTGCAGTGGACAAATATTGATATTTTGTATTTTATTATCCATTTTCTTTACTGCTCGTCACTGAGAGAACACTATCACGAGACAACACTCCTCTCTAGCGGCGGTTGCGTAAATGTGTCTCCCTGTCAGGAAATGGATTGTGACAGCCTCATTTATTATCTCCATGCCTGTGACCCGAGCGTCTCTGTGATGTCCAGCTCATGTGCACATTCCAGCTCGACAGCTTTCTTTTCAGCACTTCTGTCAAACGCCATTCGTCAATTACAATAAAGGAAGAGCGGGCCTAATCATTAGATTAAAAAAAATAAAAAACTTTCAAATTAGGTATTCCAATTATCCTCACTGATGAAGGTCAGAGGGATCATCTGGTTTATTTTATACGCATTGAGATGTTGCGTGGCTGTGTGTGTGTGTGTGTGTGTGTGTGTGATGTCATTTACACTATAAGTTTTGAGACTATACAATGGTCCTGCATGGACATTAGACATTCTGAGACTTACAGGTCAGTTTCAAGCGTCGGAGCCTCTGGTCTCTTGTCCTGGTGGTGCTGCTCTAAAGAGCGAGCGCTCTGTGCCAGCACGAGGAAGAGCGGGCCAGAGAGCAGGCAGAAGAAGGAGGCCACCGGCGCCAGGAAGAAGGACGGACCGTGCTGGACGCTGAGGTGGAAGGCCGGCCGGCCGCTCACACGCTGCCAAAGGGCAAACTCCTCCAGGGTGTCCAGAACCTGGACCCACATCAGATACATGAGGACCACGGCCAGCATGCTGACACCTAGCGGACAGGGAAAAGACAAAAAAAAGACTTTGAATCAGAGGAAATCACCTCTGCTGACCGTGTGAACGTTTTAGAAAAGTGTGCAAACTTGCATTACATTCAACAACAACGACAGAAAAAAGTTTTCCGGTTAATTCAGGTCTTATGACTCTATGAAAGGGAGCCGGATCTTTTAAAGAGTCGATGAAAATACGTGCTTGTTATATTTCAAAGTCATTTTCCTATCAAGGAATTAAAGTTAAAGTACCACTGACAGTCACACGCACACTAGGTGTGGTGAAATTACCCTCTGCATTTGACCCCATCCCTTTGTTCCACCCCCTGGGAGGTGAGGGGAGCAGTGAGCAGCAGCGGTGGCCACGCTTGGGAATCATTTTGGTGAATTTACCCCCAATTCCAACCCTTGATACTCTTATATACTCCACTAAAACGCTCTCACATACACTACTGAAGCACTCTCGACACACACTGCTGAAATTCTCTCATACACACTGCTGAAACTCTCTCATACACACTACTGAAACACTTACATAAACAACTGAAAAAATATTCTCTCATACACATAAATAAAAAAGCTCTCAGTTTCAGTAGCGTGTAAAGCAGCGTTTCAGTAGTGCATATAAGAGTGTTTTACTTGTGCATATGAGAGTGTTTCAATTGTGTGTATCAGATCGTTTCAGTAGTTAAAGTTAAAGGAGCACTGATAGTCACACACACACTAGGTGTGGTGAAATTACGCTCTGCATTTGACCCATCCCCTTGTTCCACCCCCTGGGAGGTGAGGGGAGCAGTGAGCAGCAGCAGTGGCTGCGCTCGGGAATCATTTTTGGTGATTTAACCCCCAATTCCAACCCTTGATGCTGAGTGCCAAGCAGGGAGGTAATGCGTCCCATTTTTAATAGTCTTTGGTTTGACTCGGCCGGGGTTTGAACTCACGACCTACCGATCTCAGGGCGGACACTCTAACCACAAGGCCACTGAGCAGGTTTTCGATCGATCACTATTCTCAGTTTCGAAGATAAGATTTGGATCAGAATGAAATTAGACCAGTGTATGCTCTACTGGTAGGAATTTATGAGGGGATATTATTCAGAATGACCTACTGAAACGCTCTTACATACACTACTGAAAAATTATTCACTAACACATACTACTTAAACACTCCCATACACTCCACTATAACGCTCTCACATACACGACTGAGGCACTCTCACACACACTACTGAAATTATCTCATACACACCACTGAAACACGTGCATAAACAACTGAAAAATTATTCTCTCATACACATAAATAAAAGGCTCCCAGTTTCAGTAGCGTGTGTAACAGCGTTTCAGTAGTGCATATGAGAGTGTTTCAGTAGTGTGGGTGAGAGTGTTTCAATTGTGTGTATCAGATCGTTTCAGTAGTTAAAGTACCAGTGATAGTCACACACACACTAGGTGTGGTGAAATGACCCTCTGTATTTGACCCATCCCCTTGTTCCACCCCCTGGGAGGTGAGGGGAGCAGTGAGCAGCAGCAGTGGCTGCGCTCGGGAATCATTTTTGGTGATTTAACCCCCAATTCCAACCCTTGATGCTGAGTGCCAAGCAGGGAGGTAATGCGTCCCATTTTTATAGTCTTTGGTATGACTCGGCCGGGGTTTGAACTCACGACCTACCGATCTCAGGGCGGACACTCTAACCACTAGGCCACTGAGCAGGTTTTCGATCGATCACTATTCTCAGTTTCGAAGATAAGATTTGGATCAGAATGAAATTAGACCAGTGTATGCTCTACTGGTAGGAATTTATGAGGGGACATTATTCAGAATTACCTACTGAAACACTCTTACATACACTACTGAAAAATTATTCACTAACACATACTACTTAAACACTCCCATACACTCCACTATAACTCTCGCACACACTACTGAAATTGTCAAACACACACTACTGAAACTCTCTCATTCACACTACTGAAATTCTCATACACACTGCTAAAACTCTCTCATGCACACTGCTGAAACTCTCTCATACACACTACTGATATTCTCTCAGGCATCTTGGCCAATTATGCAAACTAGACAAAGACGTGATGTAAACGTCCATCCATCTTCTTTGTTTCTACTTACCGCCACACAGCAGAAGAGCCCCACCGGCTTTATAGAGCTTGGGGTTGGAGAGCGGAGCGGCACAGACCACGGTTAGCCCACCAGTGACCACGGTGGCCACGCCCGTAATGAGGAAGACACTCCAGAAGGTTCTGAAAACTGGTAAAAGTGACAATGAGGTACTCTGAAGACAAAGTCTGCATATGAATATTTCCATGTCCCACCGATGGCGCTGTGATGCTCGTAGGGTTCAGCAGGCGACTCTCCTGACCAAAATGGTCCCCTGGCGGGGAACGGAAAGAGGAAGGCGGCATGGCAGACTTTTACATGCGGTGGGCTCACTGGAGGGAGAAAGGATTCTTTGAAGCCAGAGTCAAAATAAAATGCTGGGAGTGTGTAAAAGGGTTCTTACAGAGCCACAGATCCAAAAGTGAGTATTCAGGGGATGATGCTGGCAAGGAGCAGCGCAAAAAAAGACCCTCATGGAAGATCCTCACAACTTCCTTGGGTGGAAACAGTTGGATGAATACTTTAGCCAGAATATTGCCACCGTGATTTAGCGTATACAGAAGTACCTCACCTTGCGTACTTAATTGGTTCTGTGACAGAGCTCTTTACTTCAAAACACTTGTATCTCAAATCAATTTTTCCTTTGAAATACCCCCCTCAACAGCACAATTTTAACAAGAACAATGCCTTTTAAAATCAAACAAAACTTTTAAATACAAAATACTGTATAAAAACAATAATATATAACTTAGTACTAACAACTACAGTGGTTTTATAAAGTACTGTAACAATAATGTACAACATTTACCTGGGAGGGTGGACTTATACAGTATCTCCTTCCAGCTGCTTCTCTGTCAAACACAACATCAGCAGCCTTTCCATATTTTCATGGATAAATGCCTGCTGTTTGAATATTATTTAACCTTCTTGGCTGGTGTTGGACTCATTCTGCTTCAATGTGGTGCAGACTAGCAGTGATACCCTCGAATTGCTTCACCAAGTTGTTTTTTGAGGATTTATGGGGTGGCCAAACTTTTTGATTTGGGGGCGCAGTGGGCTAAAAACAAATTGGCCGGGGGCCTAAAGCTGACTCCTATAGTACAACCTATATATATATATATATATATATATATATATATATATATATATGAATATTTATATATATATATATATATATATATATATAAATAGAAAAATTTAAAAAAGTATAATATATATATATATATATATATATATATATATATATATATATATATATGAATACAATTTAAAAATATATACATATATAAATATACAAATATTAAAAAATATATATATATATATATATATATATATATATAAATAAATATATAAATACATATATATATATATAATTTAAAAAAATAAAAAAATAATATATATATATATATATATATATACATACATATAGTCACATACAGTATGTATATATATACATATATGTATATCATATAATTATACATTATATTATGTATTATATTTCATATTATTTTCAGCCGAATCCCACCTCTGCCACCATGCCACTAAAAGGGAAGGACTATATTAGTATAATAATAATAGCAAGCACAGATGGTTATATGTCAGTGATTTTTATTCATTGACGTGCAGCAAATGACAGGAAGAGAAAACATACGCGCACATAACAACCGGGGTAAGTCCCGCCCGCATTCGCTCGCCTCGCCCACACACATAACCACACTGGTGCAGACCTAAAATGTTTCCCTTTTCGATCAGTGATGGTAGCCGATCAGTGATGCTAACCGATGTTAAACACAGAAGGCCACTCAGACCTAATTAGGTTATTACTTGTGAGAGGAAATATCTGCTTCCTGATAAACAGTTTGGTCATTTACAGTCAAATGACACAGCAACTTGTTTGACTCATCGCCAGTTGGAAAACAAAATATCGACTTTTAGCTATAAGCGAATGCTTGTGAAGTTGTCGATCTCTAGTTATAAGCTAATGCTACTAAGGTTATGTAGATTTCTAGCTATATACTAATGCTCGTGAGGTTATGTCAATTTTTAGCTATAAGTTAATGCTTGTGAGGTTGTCAATTTCTAGCCAAAGCAAAGGCTTGTGAGGATATGTCGATTTCTAGCTATAAGGTAATGCTTGTGAGGTTATGTTGATTTATTTCTCTAAGTTAATGCTAATGAGATGTATTTCGATTTTAGCTATAAGCTAATGCTAGTGAGGTTATGTCGGTTTCTAGCTATACGCTTATGCTTGTGAGGTTATGTCTATATCAAGCCAAAGCTAATGCTTGTGAGGTTATGTCAATTTCTGGCTGTAAGCTTATGCCAGGGAGTTTTTAGATTTCTAGATATAAGCTAATGCTACTGAAGTTATGTTGATTTCGAGTGATAAGCTAATGCTTGTGAGGCTATGTCGATTTCTAGCTATAAACTAATGCTTGTGAGGATATGTCGATTTCTAGCTGAAAAATAATGCTTGTGAGGTTATGTCGATGTATTTCTCTAAGCTAATGCTAATGAGGTTTATTTCAATTTTTAGCTATAAGCTTGTGCTAGTGAGGTTATGTCGGTTTCTAGCTATAAGCTAATGTTTGTGAGGTTATGTAAATTTCTGGCTGTAAGCTCAAGCCAGGGAGTTCATGTCGATTCCTAGATATAAGCTAATGCTACTAAGGTTATGTCGATTTTGAGCAATAAGCTAATGCTTCTGAGGTTATGTCAATTTCTAGCTATAAACTAATGCTTGTTAGAATATGTCGATTTCTCGCTGAAAAATAATGCTTGTGAGGTTATGTCGATTTCTAGCTACAAGCTAACGCTTGTGAGGATATGTCGATGTGTAGCTGAAAAATAATGCTTGTGAGATTGTGTCAATTTCTAGCTATAAACTAATGCTTGTGAGGATATGTCGATTTCTAGCTGAAAAATAATGCTTGTGATGTTATGTCGAATTCTAGCTATAAACTAACGCTTGTGAGGATATGTCAATTTGTAGCTGAAAAATAATGCTTGTGAGGTTATGTCGATTTATTTCTCTAAGCTAATGCTAATGAGGTTTATTTCGATTTTTAGCAATAAGCTAATGCTGGTGAGGTTATGTCGGTTTCTAGCCATAAGCCTATGCTTGTGAGGTTATGTCAATATCAAGCCAAAGCTAATGCTTGTGAGGTTATATCAATTTCTGGCTCTAAGCTCATGCCAGGAAGTTTATGTCGATTTCTAGATATAAGCTAATGCTACTGAGGTTATGTCGATTTCGAGGAATAAGCTTATGCTTGTGAGGTTATGTCGATTTCTAGCTATAAACTAATTCTTGTGAGAATATGTAGATTTCTAGCTGAAAAATAATGCTTGTGAGGTTATGTCAATTTCTAGCTATAAGCTAATGCTTGTGAGGATATGTCGATTTCTCGCTGAAAAATAATGCTTGTGAGGTTATGTCGATTTCTAGCTATAAACTAATGCTTGTGAGGATATGTCCATTTCTAACTGAAAAATAATGCTTGTGAGGTTATGTCGATTTGTAGCTATAACCTAATGCTTGTGAGGATATGTCGATTTCTAGCTGAAAAATAATGCTTGGGAGGTTATGTCGATTTATAGCTATAAACCAATACTTGTGAGGATATGTAGATTTCTAGCTGAAAAATAATGCTTGTGAAGGTATGTCGATTTCTAGCTATAAACTAATGCTTGTGAGGATATGTCGATGTCTAGCTGAAAAATAATGCTTGTGAGTTTATGTCGATTTCTAGCTATAAGCTAATGCTGGAGTTAAACCAGATGATTTGGTCTGCTTTTACGTGGTTCACTGTGACATTTGTTACGCCAACTAACAGCGTGGATGCTTGTAACTCAGTTTTTGTCTTGCATTTTAGAGCATAACAATTGGCCGAGAGACAGATCTGATATCAAAACATTCTTGAGGTACGACTGTAAGTAGCATGAGGGTCTATAAAGTACTGCACTGTACCTGAGGATCTCTTGGGACACCTTTTGCGTCACCGAGTTCTGCAGCCCCCAACAGCCAGTAGTCGGTCCCACAGGAGAACAGTGTGGACAGAACTCCCGACGTCGCGGTGAACAAAGCGAAGAAGAGAAGCACATTTAAGTTGTCATTCCGTGTCAGAGAGCGTCGCTCCAACACACCGACGGTCGCCTCCATGTGTTCTCGGTCTCGGAGCACAGCTATAGGATTTCCTCTCAGTGGGTAACCAGCCAGTGGAGGGACGGAAATAAATGCTGACAGCATGTGTTGAATGAGATCAGTTTCAGACCAGGGAGGGGTAACGACATACTAAATGGAAAATAAAGAGAAATGTGTCAAAACATCTCCTTAGCATTTATTAGAATGGCACTCAAACCGGGATTTAACAACAGTCATAATGCACGTTCATACATTAATCTGTTTTTTTCTTACATGATCAAAATGTGATTGACAGCAAAAAGAAAGTTTTAAAGATAATTATCACCAAAGACTCACCACTGCGCATCAGAGCGTGGTTCTTCAGAATCTCAGACAACACAGATTATTGATGCATTTTTCCCCCCGCATCCAGTATTCATCGTAGATTTGGTCATATTTTATGAGCCGTAATGAAGTATTCTTGTACAAAACATTTTTCGAAGGACAACCATTGGATGACGCATCTTTTATTTAGCCCCCTGGCAGACAACAAGCGAAGTGTTGGGACATATGTTGAGTAAGAAGGTTACAAACCTGTAAGGATGTTTGCCACGCAGAAATTATACATTTACCAGCGATTATTTAACTATTTGCAGGAAACTAAATTGGAGTCTTCTTCACTTGTCCCTTCTAATTGATGGAGGATGTTGCTTGTTTGGTTCGCACAGCCACAAGGCTTATGTGACCGCCACAGCGTGAGGTCGTATGGCGCTTCATCCTTTTCCCCTCGAGCTGCGCTGGGCCCTAAGACATGACTCCGAACACGGGGTTGTGACGGCAGATGCTTGGCCCGATTTCCTCATAGTCTTTCTTGGTGTGGCACACTTGGTAGAACTCGGGCTGCCAAAACAATGTTTATTTAAAAAAAGAATCACTCAAGTTGAATAAAAACATTTTTTATTTTATACTTACGGTGGACGCCAGCATCGATCCTCCGAACCAGACGGCGTAGCGCTGCATGTGATGCGTGATGACCTGCACGTCAATGGGCTTTGGCTGCAAGGAGAGGAAAAAACAGCTAGAACTCTAAAATAGAACTCTCTACCGAACTGAATCGGGATCAGGAAGAAACTGTACAGCTCCTGCATACGCTTGACTAATATAATTGTGATCCAAAAGTTGTTAACCAAAGTTTGGAAGAAAACTTTAATAGGGTTTACTATACATTTACTTGTGGCGGTACACCACAATTACTTTCAGACCACCATACACATTTGGTGCTGTCTTTTACATTTTTATTTAAGACATATATATTTTTGTTTCTGTAAATTATTTATTAATTTGTTCAAATTTGGCAATGTTATTTATTTTATTTTAATTTTTTTTAATATGGCGCTGTCATTTTTTTTTTTTTTTACTGCTGTCATTTATTTTTTTTTTGTTAATTTGCCCCTGTCATTTAAATTTTTATTTTACATTTGGCAATCATCAATTTGATTAAAAAGAAGCGGAACTCATTTACTTTATTTTTTTATTTGGCACTGTCATTTCTTGTAATAAATTTTTTGGGGGGCGCTATAATTCATTATATCTTTTTTAATTAGTCACGGTCATTTATTTTTTTTAATTGGATACCATAATGTATTATTTTTTGTAAATTTAGCACGGTCATATTTTTTTTTAACTTTGCACTGTCATTCATAGATTTTTATTTTACATTGTCTTTTAGCGCTGTCAGTTTTCTATTTTTATTTAAAATATGGCACTGCAAATCTTTTTTTAATTTGGCATTTAACATTTATTTTTTATGAAACACAGCACTGGTATTTATTATTATTTCTTGTTAATTTGTCACTGTCATTTAAATTTTTATATCAAATTTGGCAGCCTTTTTTTTATTTGACGTCTTTTCTTTTAAATAACGCTTTTGATTATTGTATATTTTTACTTCATATTTAATTTAATAATTGGTTGTTAATTTGTCACTGTCACTTAAATTTGGATTTTAAATTTGGCATGGGAAATGGGAAACATGCAAAACACTTATCCTGTTTGGCGACTTTTAGCTGCTTGATATTTCTGATTGATTACAAAACCTTAACGAAATTGTCAGTAAAGTAAACAAGGTAGGAGTCAAACTTACACACTCTTAAAATCCAATTATATTAATACATTAATTATACATCCATTATATTAATATCATATTTATATATATATACAGTAAATATGTACTAGGGATGTCATGGTGTGAACATTTATTATCACTGTTATAATTACATATTTTTAAATGTCATCAAAATGTTCAAAAAGATTTTGTACTGAAATCTTTTAACCAAGTTTTATTTTTTTTTTAAAAACACATTCAAAATTATTTCCTTTGCAGAACAAACATTATTGTAGATAAAAACACTGTTTCATGGACCTCAAGTACAAATTAAATGTGCATATGAAACCACCACAAGCATTATAAACAAAGTAACATGGCAGAAACAAAATAACAAATTAATAAAAAATGTATGTGAAAATTGTGCAAGATAGCACCTTATGGACATATTAAATAAACACATAAAAACATATGCGAATTTTGCAAGATAGCACCAGATGGCCATAAGTTTTGTCCATATAGATAACAATTGTGTTCATATATGAAATCTAGTCCAACACATAGGGCTGCATGATTATGGCCAAAATAATAATCAAGATTATTTTGATCAATATTGAAATCACGATTATTAACCATGATTATTCATAATGTTATGTAAAACAGTGTTGGGGTGGAGCTTGAACGCGACGCTATCATGTAATTTGTAACGTCTAATAAAAAGAATATAAATAAATATTAGCCATTTATTTAAAGACAAATATTTGTGTTTTTTTTATTTATTAATAGTATCATGGTGTCAGCTTTTTCTCATTGCATGACACCTTTATCTCTATGTTTTCATTTTGATAGACTAGTATTTTTTTTTAGTTATGTACATTTACCCGAACTAAATGTATGTACCGTACATGCTGTATCGGGACAGATCCATTAAGACTGAGCAAAAATATGTCATATAGTAATTAACAACGCACCATAAAACATTAATAAAATGCTGTGTCACTTGAATGGTTTTTAAAGCAATAACTTTGTGAAATGAAAATAACCACACAATTTATGTACAAAACATGCTGTTGACTTTTTGACATCAATATAAAACCAAGCAGTTTGGCTAAAGAAGATAAATAAACAAGCTTTGTTCTTCTCCACCAACACCATGTGGTTAATTGCAACAGTTTGGCCAACAAAAATAAACAGGAGTGATATCTCTCATGTAATTCACAATCTTTGTGCCTTTGATTGATTGATTGAAACTTTTATTAGTAGATTGCACAGTACAGTACATATTCCGTACAATTGACCACTAAATGGTAACACTTGAATAAGTTTTTCAACTTGTTTAAGTCAGGGTCCACGTTAATCAATTCATGGTAAATCTGACAACTCAGCGTATTAAAACTTCACAGCCTGCGTTTAATTCGATGAGACAAAACATTTGAGCTCGTAATGATGTTAATGGAACACTGACAAAGCTAGCAGTTAAAGGACAAGTGACTATCCAAGTAAACAAATGGCAAGACTTTATAAACAAGTTGTGGCAACGTTGCCAACAACGCCTGCTGCATGGTAACTTTTAGTCATTGCACCTGAGTGAAGGACGCTGTGTTGAGAAAATGAAAGCAACATCATATATTTTTCTCCTCTTCTGTATACTTTGTGTGGGACAAATGCGTCTATCTCCAAATTTGTCCACACCTGTTGCCATCTGATAACAGCAGTGCTCTACTACACGTACGCCAAGACTCCGTGGTAGTGAAGCGAGTGAAATAAAGTAAAACAAAGCGATTGGTTCCATTTAGTCGAAAGGACAATCTCCAGAGCAAGGTTCGTGTAGTTGCCGCCATATTTTCTAAAGCCAAACGACGCTGGTGCGCAAGCGCCGGTGCTGCGACGACTCAGTTTTTGAGGAAGTAAGCAGTGTTGCCTAAAATGCATTAATAAATGACGTTTTTTGGTAACCGTCTGGAATTTTACCGCGGTTAATCATTATACCGTTACAATCCTAATATGTACACATATATATGTAAAGGTATATATAGTTACTTTACATGGAGCCGGCTTTCCAATTTTTTTAGCCCAATGCTATAGATATACCCGCGGACAGCGATCTACAAAACGGCAAATATTAAGAGCACGGAAGCGGCTTTTGAGAAGAAAAAAAATGCAGTTGGATCAGCGCGCCAAGGAAGTGTAACATCAGGCTCGCTGCAACTCTCGCAGTTTGTCGCGGACATGGAGAGCAACAGAAGTAAAGAAACTCTAAACACGAGTACAGTCTCCAATGACACCAGACAAAAATGCTAGATTTAATGCTCGTCATTTTTAGTAAAGAAAAAGTCACTAAAAGGGTTGGAGAAGTCTCTAAAAACTTGAAAAATTATTAACAAAGTACATTGTACAATAGGCAACAACAATTGAAAAATAGAGAAAAACAATATACCGTAATGTAGAAAAAGGTTTGTTAATACTAATTAATAATAACACATGTTTTTAAATGTATAAATAACATGTTTAACCCTTTTTAAATATGCTAAATATATGATAATGTCATCTTGGTCACGCCCTCACCACACTCCTGGCCCCGCTCCCAACACCAAAGGTATATTGACAATCCGGGGACACCCTCAATGTGCTTAGATGTTGAGTAGCTCTTAGGCTCATATTAGCCTGAAGCCTTCCATGTTTACCTTTTGCAAATTATTTTATTAAAATACAAGATGTGGTATTGGAGGACATTTAGATTTTAACGAGCTGACGAGCTTTGCACAACTAAACGTGCTGAAGGACTGCTTGTATAGGAACGCTTATATTGGAGACTCAATCCGTTTTTGCTGATGTCGGAGTGATATTTGATACCAACATTGGATCGGGACATCCTAATAACGTCATCTACCCTCATAAACACAGTTTAAATACTCTATTTTCTATTTTGGTCAGCGCCTCGCTTTCACAAACACCTTTATGGAAATAATTTCAATAGTCGTAATATTGTGAAACACAGTGCTATAAACACTGAATGCCCTTAGTTGTGTCTTACCTTCAACTTGCCACCGCTCAGCTCCTCACTGATTTTCAGCCGTGCGTCCACTGTCCGCTTAAGATCCCTCTGCATACGCCTGCCAAAGTCTCGGAACATAGTCGATCCCCCAGAGAGCACAATGTTCTGCGGCACAGTTGACAAATTAGGACAACGCACACGCACATCATCTGCTCGTGGTGCCTTTCCCCACCTTGTAGAGCGGACGGCGGACATCAATGGGGCAGTTCTGGATCACCTCATCTACCACCTCGGAGATGGGCTGTGTGAAATCTGGATTGGCAAACTGCACAAAAGGAAAGTGGTTTAAGACATTGTATTTTGGGGGGAATGCAACTGCTTCTCAAATAGAAGTGCTCGCACCTCAGGGTGGAAGAAAATCTCCGGCCCTAAGAAGCGCTCATAGCCGACATCTATCTGGAACTCTTTCTTGGTGATGGCGTTGACGCCTGTGTACTGCTTGATCCACTTGGACCCGTCTGTGTCGTACTTGTTGAACTCCTTGACTAGGTCAGGGCAAACATAGCTGAAGCGTTCCTGCAGTGACAACAATGCACAAGGAAGTAGATCATGTTCAGCTTTCTCTTTATTGCAAAGGCTGTAGCTCTACTGCCCTCTTGTGGACGCCCGAAGCAATGAATGACATTATCTGCTACCCAGGGGTGCTCACACTTTTTCTGCAGGCGAGCTACTTTTCAATTGATCAAGTCGTGGGGATCTACCTCATTCATATATATCATTTATATTTACTTATTTATGAAATATATGTTTTTGTTAACAAGTTAAAGGTGTTTAATGATAATGCAAGCATGTTTAACACATATAGTTAATTTTGTTAATACATTAAAGGTGTTTAATGATAATACAAGTATGTTTAATACATATAGTTAATATTGTTAACAAGTTAAAGGTGTTTAAAGATAATGCAAGCATGTTTAACACACATAGTTAATATTGTTAACAACTTAAAGGTGGTTAAAGATAATACAAGCATGTTTAACACATATAGTTAATATTGTTAACAACTTAAAGGTGTTTAAAGATAATGCAAGCATGTTTAACACACATAGTTAATATTGTTAACAACTTAAAGGTAGTTAAAGATAATACAAGCATGTTTAACACATATAGTTAATATTGTTAACAAGTTAAAGGTGGTTAAAGATAATACAAGCATGTTTAACACATATAGTTAATATTGTTAACAAGTTAAAGGTGGTTAAAGATAATACAAGCATGTTTAACACATATAGATTCCTTTCTTTCATAAAGACAAGAATACAAGTTGGTGTATTACCTGATTGTGATGACTTGCATTGATTGGAATCAGACAGTGGTGATGATAACGTCCGCATTTTCGAATGGAGGAGAAAAAAAGTCCTCCTTTCTGTCCAATACCACATGAAAGTGGTTGGTTTTTGGCATCTTATTTGTCCAGCTTCCGTACTCCTTTGTATACACTTTACAAGAAATACATTGTCGGCAAACTCCGTAGCTTGCTAGCTTGTGCACGCCAGCTTTCTGAGACTCTTATTTTGGTAGCGCAGGCAGGATGAAGCAGAGCTTTTATTGTGCAACTGTGCAGTCGGTCTTTGGAGTTTTGACGACAGGTACGGCGCCAGAGTCTGTTGAAATAAAGTGTTTCTCGCCTTCCAGTCGGTAATTTTAATGAGCTGGCAGCAGCCAGCGTCATCTCAGAAGACCCTCGGGTGCCGTGAATGTCAATCAAGTGACGAAAGTGACGTCATAGTGAAGATTTATGATCGCTCATTTTTAGGACTATTTTTTTAATGCCTGGCTGGTGATCGACTGACACACCCTCCGAGATCGACCGGTAGATCGCGATCAACGTAATGAGCACCCCTGTGCTACCCATATAAATTTGAGGAAGTAAAACCAACCTTGACAGCTTTAGCCGTCTCCAGCGACTGCTCAGGCGGGATCCCCACTTCTCGTTCTCTCAGCAGCTGCTGGATGAAGTAGGTAATGTCACGACCGGCGATGGGGATGTGTTTGATACAGCTGCCGATGACGTAGCCCTCCGCCTGCAAACAGGGAAACAGAATAAGGGCGGGAGCTAAGTGAAACTAGTCAATCACATGACCAGGCAACGCACCACTGGGATGACGTGTGTAACGCCATCGCCGCTGTCAATCACCGTCCCGGTCAAAGTCCGCTCGCCCACCTGTCGGGACGTCCAGGAGGCTGCTAGCGCCAGGACAGCCTGGTGACCACAATCAATATTATAACTTACAATTTGTATCAATTAGAGTCAGGCTCCTTATATATTCTCAAAAAGCAATAACCTGAACGGCGATGTAGAGGCCGGGGACGTTGAAGGACTCAAACATGATCTCTGCCGTGTACTCTCGGTTTTCTGGTGTGTTTAATGGCGGCTCCGTCTGTAGGGCGAGACACAAAACACATGTTAGTAAACCCTCGACACATTAGGGATGGGTGATATGGCTGAAAACTGTATCACGATATGGGATATGCGTGTCTATTGCGATATATATTGACATCGTTTTATTGGTCTAGTCCAGGGGTCGGCAACCCAAAATGTTGAAAGAGCCATATTGGACCAAAAATACAAAAACACATTTGTCTGGAGCCGCAAAAAATTAAAAGCCATAGTACATACAGATAGTGTGTCATGAGATATACATTGAATTAAGAGGCCTTAAAGGAAACTAAATGACCTCAAATGTAGCTACAAATGAGGCATAATGATGCAATATGTACATATCGCTAGCCTAAATAGCGTGTTAGCATCGATTAGCTTGCAGTCATGCAGTGACCAAATATGTCTGATTAGCACTCCACACATGTCAATAACATCGACAAAACTCACCTATGTGCATTCATGCACAAAGTTAAAAGTTTGGTGGACAAAATGAGACAGAAAAGGGATAAAACACGTCCTGGGAAGTCGGCGAAAGTTATACATGTAAACAAACTAAGGTGAGTTCAAGGACCGCCAAAATTAGTAGGACAAAACGGCGCTCACCAAATACTCGAATAAGTGAAGCATGTTTAATATAAACAGTGTGATTTATAACAATTAGGGAGGTTTGTGTCATGTTTGTCCTCCTACAGAAAATATACTAAAACAAAAAATATTTTTTCCCCCCTCATCTTTTTCCATTTTTCATACATTTTTGAAAAAGCTCCAGAGAGCCACTACGGCGGCGCTAAAGAGCCGCGGGTTGCCGACCCCCGGTCTAGTCCTACGCTTAATATAGGAAATTGGGATTCTACCAGGAGGAAGTAATGATCTTCAGGTTCTGCCCGCAGATACTTGAAGATGACCTGCTCCATGAACCTCTCCATCAGGTCCCAATCTTCTACTATTCCATGGCGGATTGGCCACTAGGAAATATAGAAGCGCGTCAATTTCCTGCTGATGTCGGCAATCATGTTACGCGTAGCAAAAAAGGACAGCTCACCTTTGTTGCATATGACGGTTTATCGATGGCTTCATCTCCAATGAAGAAATCCAGATCATCAACGCCCTTCATCATCCTGCGCTGTGCCTGGTCGCCAACTTTTGCTGACTCTTTGATTGCAATGCCTAACCACCAGTTGAGAACATCAAATACAAAAGTTTTAATTACAGTTCCTAACTTCGGCAACATAACAGAATACAGGGTTCGTACACCTTTTCCATGGCCAAATTCAAGCCCTTTTTCAGGACTAAAGATACATTTGACAGTTTTTACAGTACCCTTCAAAAGGCAAAAACCAGTGTGAATCAATCCATAGCATTGTTGTTTGAGGTCACCAAATACTGTCTGTAGGAAAAATAGGGAAAATCTGCTAAAACCTAAGCCTAACATTGAACCAACAGTTATCATTAACTGAATGGAGCATAGAAAATGCAGCAGTGTGACTATTCAATGTCATTGGTCATTGCAAGCATGTCTCCATTTGTGTTGTTTTTCAAATTTCTTGATCTTTTTCTTACTTACAGCACTCAATGACATCGAACAGCACGGATTGATTCACACCATGTTTGTGCTTGTAAACTGCATAATGTGATATAAATACACGCACCCTCAAAATGTCAATTTCACTCATTTATTAACAAAACTGTTCCACATTAATATAAGGATAATAAATTAAAGGAAAATATTTTGTTTCTTTCACAACACCTCAGTCACCTTTCATTAAGCATATCTAATCTTATAACTGGCTATGATAACAAATCGATTTTTAGTTGAGGGAAGTTCTTAACATTATAATTTATCATTGACAAACGCTCGCTTTTTCCCTTTCATAGCTCGTGATAACTGTCCGTAATTAACATGTCATCTAGCGCTGATCTCACAGTTTAGGTCTAGCATGTACCAAAAGGTTAGAAAACAAAACTTTAGCTAACGTTCGTTAACTTGTAGGGCTAGTAATCTCTGAGGCTTACCTTTCATATGGGAAAAGCTAGATTTCCTTTTTGCATACTTTGCAGCAAGCTACATGTGGATTAGGTCCACGTTTTACCCAAATTTTTGTATTTGTCATTTTCCATCCAATGTTCTTCAAAACGACATGGACCGATGCACATATGCTGTACATATCCTACGAAGTGAGACCTACACTGTTACAATGTCCATTTCTCAGATGATGTAATTGTTGATGATTGAAGTATGCTGATAGCAACCCAACCTAACCCCCCCCTCCGCATCCCAACCCCCAATTTGTAAATAATTCAATGTATATAATCTGATGATTAACTTGTGTGATGACTGTATTATGCTGATAGTATATATTTGTACCATGAACGTGGACCCCGACTTAAACAAGTTGTAAAATGCATTCGAGTGTTACCATTTAGTGGTCAATTGTACAGAATATGTACTGTACTGTGCAATCTACTAATACAAGTTTCAATCAATCAATCACCACTGTCCTCTTGGGGGTGACAACAACCTAATTTAAGAGCTCGTGCAAAGCCAACAGATCAAGCGTGTAGCTTTCATTTTTGAAAGGAAACTTTTTTTTTTTTTTTCCATTTTATAATTAGCCTATTGAGTCAGACTGCTGAGAAATATGATGAACATTTCCAAGTATTAACACATAAACACTTCACCCAAAATTCAAGCATTTTTCAAACCTTGAAAACACATTAAAATCCAAGCATTTTCAAGGTTTTTACGCACCCGTACGAACCCTGCAAAAATGTTACCCTTGTGTAATGTTCATATTGTTGTATGAACAGTATTTTATGTTAAAATACTGAACAGATGTTTACCTTATCCCAATAAACATCTGTTCAGTATTCTAACATAAAAGTGTTTGATTGTGAGGCATTAAAAGCCACAAAATGCAACGGGTCCATCAGACCCACAAACGCTGGCTGAGTAACAACAATATGAACGTTGCATGGAAAATTTCTCTGCCAGTTTCCGCATCCCACAAGGACTTTTCTTTTGTGTTTCTGCACCTGCGGTTCCCACACAAGGTTGCAACATTGTTTGTCAACACTGTCTGCTCTCATTTTCTCGCACATTTGACCCTCTGATGTTCTGTGTACCTTAGGGGTGTAACGGTACACAAAAATTTCGGTTCGGTACGTACCTCGGTTTAGAGGTCACGGTTCGGTTCATTTTCGGTACAGTAAGAAAACAACAAAATATAAATTTTTGGGTTATTTATTTACCAAATTTGTAAACAATGGCTTTATCCTTTTAACATTGGGAACACTATAATAATTCTGCCCACGTTAATCAACATTAAACTGCCTCAAGTTGTTGCTCAGATTATATAAAATGACAAAACTTTTCTTCTACATATAAAAAGTGCAACATTAAACAGTTTTAAGTCAACTCATCATGCTTAATTTATTACAGCATTTGGGAAGCCTGTAGTTGATTTTTATTATGTAAATGTTATATTTTTATCAACATTTGATAGCAGGCACCCTGCCATTCAAAACTAGGCTTCTCCATTACTAATGATTAATGTAACTATAGCTGAAAAAAATAGTACAATAGCAATAGGAGAGACTATTCATCCCTGAACACCATGGAGTTCATGTAGGCTTAATGATGCAGTTACATTATTATATCAACTATCAGAGACAGAAACTCTTCATTTAACAAAATGTCCTTTTTTGCTGCTTCAACACAGCTCAATCAACACAGAAAAGGGTAAAGTGAAATATCAGACAGAAAGGGCTTTGCTGTCCATAATACACACACACACACACACACACACACACACACACACACACACACACTCATATGTGTGGGTAGGTGCTTGTGGTACACGGAACACCAATTTCCACACTTCTATTAGCCCCGGGTCCAGTTGACCCGGACATCTTATATGTAATATAAATGTGTAGGGGGGATGTATGGTGTGTGGTCATTAAATATGCATTCTGATATATATTCTTCACAGAAAATGAGCCAAAGTCAGTGAGTCTCAGTTTGAAAAATTAATCAATTGTATCATTTTTCTTTTAATATAAAATGAAAACGGGTCCCACAGACCCGAACCCCTTGCTGTTTGTTTTTAAAGCTTTACATGGACTGGCACCTCAGTATATCTCGGACCTCATCCAAATTTACAATCCTGCGCGCGCTCTGAGGTCCGAGAGCCTTGCTCCAGCTCGTAGTGCCCAAGTCCTGACTTAAAACCAGGGGAGACGGGGCCTTCTCTGTGGTCGGCCCTAAGCTCTGGAACACTCTGCCCCTCCATGTTCAAACTGCTCCCACAGTGGACTGTTTTAAGTCTCGTCTTAAGACCCACTTTTATTCTCTGGCTTTTAACATTACGTGAGTTGTGTGGTCCTCTGTTGTCCTCTCTGTTTTTAAAATTTTGATTTCTAATAACTGTTTTAATTGGTTTTACCCTTTAAAATCGTTTATAATCATATTTATTTTATATTGTTTTTATATGTAATTATTTTTTTGTTTTTATTCAGTCATTGGTGGAGCTAAGGATAATATTTGAATATTGTTTTTAATATTGTTGTGCAGCACTTTGGAAACATGTTGTTGTTTAAATGCGCTATATAAATAAAGTGGATTGGATAGGATTAATCGTATTTAATAGTTAAAATCAGTTTAAGATCAAACAGCATGGTGACGTCATCAAACCGTAGCTCTTTCATCCGTATTTACTTACATGATGGTATGATGAACTGTGGCTCCGTGTTTCCAGCATATCCCAGCTTCGTGTACCTGCGGATGATCAAGATCAATCTTTAATGGAATAAAATGTTTTTTCTTCCGGAATTTGATGGAGGTGTAGGCGGCTAAAATAATGTTGACGTTGCGGTTTGTGTATGGAGACTGGACCAGGAAGTAGCTTTAGCCGCAGTAGCTAACTACACATAAAGAACGTTATAAACAAAAATAAACACGCAGATACTTTAAAATGTATATATAGCATTCTAAATGAATGGGAAATAATCAGAAAATGAGAATTGAATTAGGAACTGAGTGACAATTCGGCGTGTGGTTGAAGTGCTCCACAGCAGGGCGTTAGCTGGAGCGTTAGCATGCGAGCTAACAGGCTAGCACGTCCGCATACCTACCCTGTGCCGCAGTCGACAACGCAAGCCGGCAGTCGACCAGCCATCGTCGTTAGCGTTCTAGCCAACTACAAAAGTGAATATCCCGGGCGCCCGACACGGATGGATGCGCCTGTCGCAGGTGATTGGAGTCGCCGCAGCCGCAATGAATAGCAGCCGCTGTCGATGGATGAGCGCTTCCGGGTTCCCAGACGTCGAAGATACTTGCAGGATGACTCAGTGGCGAAACACTGACCTCTACTGGAGGGTATTAGTCATTGCAGTTTGTTTCGTATAAATACACTATATTGCCAAAAGTATTTGGCCACCTGCCTTGACTCACATACATACTTGCCAACCTTGAGACCACAGAATTAGGGAGATATTCAAAAGGCCCGCTGGGGTGTGTGTATATATATATATATATATATATATACAGGGGCGCCGCTAGGGATTTTGGGCCCCATGAAAATAATCTTTACAGGGCCCCCAACACAGTGTCATTATTTTTTCTGTATTTTAATTTCATCATCATTAGGGGCCTCTCATCATCATCATGGGCCCCTAGAATCCGTCTCCTTTACCCCCCTTTTCGGCGCCCCTGTATATATATATATATATATATATATATATATATATATATATATATATATATATATATATATATATATATATATATATATACAGGGGCGCCGCTAGGGATTTTGGGCCCCATGAAAATAATCTTTACAGGGCCCCCAACACAGTGTCATTATTTTTTCTGTATTTTAATTTCATCATCATTAGGGGCCTCTCATCATCATCATGGGCCCCTAGAATCCGTCTCCTTTACCCCCCTTTTCGGCGCCCCTGTATATATATATATATATATATATATATATATATATATATATATATATATATAATAAAATAAATACTTGAATTTGAGTGAATTACAGCTATATATATATATATATATATATATATATATATATATATATATATATATATATATATATATATATATATATATATATATATATATATGTATATATATATATATATATGTATATATATATATATGTATATATATATATATATATATATATATATATATATATATATATATATATATATATATACAAGTCAATTGTTCTACTCTGAGAAGAGACAGGACAGGATAAGGTAAGCGAAAGGAGTATTGCTACTCCCTGCATTCCAAGCTCAAGGTAGTCCACAGTGTACCCTCGGTCATGAGATGGAGAAAAAATAGAAAGAGCACAAAGAGAAAACACTAGTTATTTCAAACCTGACTATAGAAAGAAATAACTCTTAAATATGGATATATGTAGATATTTATCTTCGTCAATATATATATATATAATAAAAGAAGGAAGATAGGGATGATGTTCGTTAAGAAATTATCGATGTCGATGTCATTAGCGAATCCTCTTATCGAACCGATTCCTTATCGAATCCCTTATCGAATCCAGATAGGTTGTTGTGTGTGCACTGAGTTCCAAAAGGCATAGATGTAGGACGTATGTTTCACACGCAAAGCTCCGTGAATGAATTACGACAGATGTACAGGAAGAAATACTTAACTTTCAGTGAATTACAGCTATATATATATATATATATATATATATATATATATATATATATATATATATATATATATATATATATATATATATATACATATATATATATATATATATATATATATATATATATATAGATATATATATATATATATATAGATATATATGTATATATACCCCCCCAGTGGGCCTTTTCAATATCTCCCTAATTATATATATATATATATACATATATATAGCTGTAATTCACTTAAATTCAAGTATTTATTTTATTATATATATATATATATATATATATATATATATATATATATATATAAAAGAAGGAGGATAGGGATGATGTTCGTTAAGAAATTATCAATGTCGATGTCATTAGCGAATCCTCTTATCGAACCGATTCCTTATCGAATCTCTTATCGAATCCAGATAGGTTGTTGTGTGTGCACGTATGTTTCACACGCAAAGCTCCGAGAATGAATTACGACAGGTGTACAGGAAGTTGTCTCACAATAATAGAAGCCACATTCATACAAATAAAGAGTTTAATCACATACTTAAAACTAATAGCATTGGGAATGAGACCACATATCTCAATGAATGACCTGATAACCTACTGGGGTGTAACCATGGTATCATACTGGAGTGGGACAGGTAAAACTGGAGACTATTTTTTCCAAGAAAGTAGAATTACAGTCCTGGAAAAGTCTGAGAATAAAAAATAAAGAATACTATGGGATTTATATGATACATAAAATACTTTGATAAAAGTGTACAATGGCCTGTGAATGAAAAACATAATAATGAGTAGAGGACAAATCTAGAGGGCAGTAGTGCCCAACTTATTGCTTTAAAAAAATCCCCTTCACTCACATATTGTATGTATAAGAAAAATTGTGTCATCAATAAACCAGCTTTTTTGCTGAGGTGCTTTAAATTTCACATTGCCCTGGTGCTTTCCTGCAGTCCCACAATCATTCCCCCCTGTGTGTTGTGAGTATGAGGCTATTTAACTCTGTTTGCCCTCATTTTATTGGAATTAAAATGGATTGCAGTAGAGGCGTTTAAGTAGATTTTAATATTGCCCAGCCAGTAGATTTAAGGATCAGTGTACAATCCAGGAGCTGTATGGCGAGATGATTCTGGGGTCTCCTCCATCCGTAAGGAACAATGCGTTCAGATTAAGCTGCTGGAGTATTTCCGCCAAAACGATAATTTGTTTGAGCATGTAGGCTTTTGGCTCACTCTATTATTTCTAATAACCTGCTGGTTCTGTTGCGCCGTAACCCTACTGGAGGTGTGGAGTGGGCGCTTGGTGATCGCCTGCCCTGACCTCCTCGTCTGTGCTCGGCCTTAATGCTGCTAACAACTCATGCCAATATCATCTTCAGTCATCTCTCTGCAAGAGTCATCCACACTCTGTTGGGTCTCTATCCCTGGTCAGGTATAAGATCCCTGACAAGTTAACAATTTTTCTGTTGGGTCTCTATCCCAGGTCAGGTATAAGCAGTGTTGGGACTAACGCGTTACAAAGTAACGCGTTACTGTAACGCCGTTACTATCGGCGGTAACTAGTAATCTAACGCGTTATTTTTTATATTCAGTAACTCCGTTACCGTTACTACATGATGCGTTACTGCGTTATTTTGCGTTATTTTTTATGTAGTATCGGCTAGAAACTGAGAAGATCTGAGTGTCGCTGCTGAAGAGGCGACAAAAAAGAGGCGCGCCGCGCGCTGTCTGTGTGTACGTGTGTGAGTGTGTGTGTGGGGGAGGGGGCGTGTCTGTGTCTACTATCAAGACGTCATGGCGAACCCCGAAGCCGAGTTTCTTAAAATGGAGATATTTTCAGTACGTTTCTTTTATCGACCACAAAGAAAAGAACATTTTAGCTGAATGTAAGTTTCAAATATGCTGAAACAGCGACAAAAACAACATGCTTCGACGAAGCTAGTAAAGAGACACACTCACCTCCACCTCCAACAGCGGCTGGATTTTAACGAGGCACTGCACACGTGAAGGTACACACACTCTGTCAATTCTCTTATATACTCTTTCATTTTAAACTTTTAGAGTGTTTGATTATCACATCACTCTAAATGTTTAGACTATAAAGTTCACAAACCTAAAGAGGGATACTAGTGGGCCAGGCTAATATTTCCTTTTCTCTAAACTAAGTGGGGAAATGTGTAGAGTGTTCTGGGCTTCAGACATGATTTTATTTCAGAATTCCTTGAGAAAACGCCTGGTTAGGCTTTATGTATGTAGTGTGTGCCTTTCTTGTTTTACAGCTATGTTGTTATTATGCTGTTTGTTACTTATGTATGTTAAGTTGCAGCTATTTAAAATAGTTTTGTCAATTTGTTCTGGTCTGAAACAAATTGGCCCTTTAAAACATAACTTTGTCTTTGTGTGTTGTATGTAGAGCACATTGCTTAGCAGAGTTCAATGATGCAAATGCATGTCAAGTTGAACAGATTGTATTATTCTCCAGTGCAATAACAGTACTAAAATTAAGGCTAAAAGGGCATTAAATGGGGCCTTAAAAAAATTAAAAAATATATATATAAGTAACTAAATAGTTACTTTTCACAGTAACGCATTACTTTTTGGTTTAAGTAACTGAGTTAGTAACTGAGTTACTTTTGAAATAAAGTAACTAGTAACTGTAACTAGTTACTGGTTTTCAGTAACTAACCCAACACTGGGTATAAGATCCCTGAC
>NC_084570.2:807500-862500 GCF_033978685.3 Nerophis lumbriciformis | reverse complement strand
TAACCACATTATTATATCTGAGTGACAGACAGGATATTATGAGACTAACTCCACAACAAGGTTCTTTTTTGATTTTCTTTTAATCCGGTATACTAATCATTTTTTATTTTTTACAATATTTTTTAATTACAAATTCAAACATTTTTTTCTTTAAATTTTGTAGAGTATTTTTGGTTTGTTATGTCCCCCAAAAAAAGTGTACACAAATGGCAGACAAAGACACACCATGCTGAGTCAACACAATATTTTTATTTACATTGCAAAACAGCAGAACAATTTCACTTGTCACAGAATACCATTATGTACTTAAATGTAAGGTAACATTAAAGCTTCTACACAAATAATGATTTATTATTGGAAATACTGAAGAAACACAGAACCAACGCAAGCGTGACGGTGACCTTTTATGCCAAACCAACTTTTCTTACATATTGGTACCTGTTTGTGTTTATTGGGGATCTGCATAAGTCCTGGAAATTTGAAATCAAACCATGGAGGCATTGCAGAGATACTTAATAAAAAAAATAAAAAAAAAACCAATCTGGTCTTACTTCATACTTCCTCCAAACGAGTCATTAGGAATTTGCCAAATTTGTGATGTTTTTATATGGTAAAGATTCATCCTTTTGTTGTGGGGCAGACTGGCTCGTACATGCACATGCATCCTCCTCTGTTGCCATTTCTAATACAAAAATTAGCGTATAGTCCAAATTTATATGTCAGTATATTCCATATGGAAGTGCTATAAAGTACATCATGACTGACGGGGACTTGATGCAGTCAAAGTGGAGGCACGTAAACAAGACCCCCGTATCCTGACTGTCAGAAAGCTGCTTGAAAATGGTCTGTAAAACATATTGTATGCAAACTTTAACCTAAATAACCACCATCACATGTTATGTAGACCACAAGGAAATGTTTTAAATTGAGGGAAAAAAATCATAATATGCCCCTTTTAAAAGCTTTTATTGTGAAATACAAAGGGGACCCGCTAATGTCAACAATCCATCTCTATCATGTGGGATGTCGTTGTGGCTTGTGCAGCCCTTTGAGACACTTGTGATAAAGGGCTGTACAAATAAACTTTGATTGATTTATTGATCAAGTCCCGGTCCATCGGCTTGCTTAGGTGGACATACAGTACATCGTCAACCGCTTTTGTCGAAATAAATTTAAAAACTCAGAGGTGTCATTTCTGTGAAAAATCGGTCCGTTTATGTTGAGACTCATCATAATATTATCAACATCATCATTGCCACCAAGACGCATGAAATGACAACCGGGAAAAACAATTAAAATTGCATTATATTGTTATGGCAGCTAAGACATGCAAGATAATTACTGTACTGTAGCAAGAAAAAAGAAGAATCTAAACAAAAAATATGAACAAATAGAGGAAAATTATGTCGACAAACTGAAAAAAGTCCTTTATTGTGTGATTTTTAATATCCATCCATCCATCCATCTTCTTCCGCTTATCCGAGGTCGGGTCGAGACTTCCCTCTCCCCAGCCACTTTGTCCAGCTCTTCTCAGGGGATCCCGAGGCGTTCCCAGGCCAGCCGGGAGACATAGTCTTCCCAACGTGTCCTGGGTCTTCCCCGTGGCCTCCTACCGGTCGGACGTGCCCTAAACACCTCCCTAGGGAGGCATTCGTGTGGCATCCTGACCAGATGCCTGAACCACCTCATCTGGCTCCTCTCCATGTGGAGGAGCAGCGGCTTTACTTTGAGCTCCCCCCGGATGACAGAGCTTCTCACCCTATCTCTAAGGGAGAGCCCCGCCACCCGGCGGAGGAAACTCATTTCGGCCGCTTGTACCCGTGATCTTGTCCTTTCGGTCATGACCCAAAGCTCATGACCATAGGTGAGGATGGGAACGTAGATCGACCGGTAAATTGAGAGCTTTGCCTTCCGACTCAGCTCCTTCATCACCACAACGGATCGATACTGCGTCCGCATTACTGATCCGCCTGTCGACCTCACGATCCACTCTTCCCTAACTCGTGAACAAGACTCCATGGTACTTGAACTCCTCCACTTGGGGCATGATCTCCTCCCCAACCCGGATATGGCACTCCACCCTTTTCCGGGAGAGGGCCATGGACTCGGACTTAGAGGTGCTGATTCTCATCCCAGTCGCTTCACACTCGGCTGCGAACCGATCCAGTGAGAGCTGAAGATCCTGGCCAGATGAAGCCATCAGGACCACATCATCTGCAAATAGCAGAGACCTAATCCTGCAGCCACCAAACCGGATCCCGTCAACGCCTTGACTGGGCCTAGAAATTCTGTCCATAAAAGTTATGAACAGAATGGGTGACAAAGGGCAGCCTTGGCGGAGTCCAACCTTCACTGGAAAGGTGTCCGACTTACTACCGGCAATGCGGACCAAGCTCTGACACTGATCATACAGGGAGCGGACCGCCACAATCAGACAGTCCGATACCCCATACTCTCTGAGCACTCCCCACAGGACTTCCCGAGGGACACGGTCGAATGCCTTCTCCAAGTCCACAAAGCACATGTAGACCGGTTGGGCAAACTCCCATGCACCCTCAAGGACCCTGCCGAGAGTATAGAGCTGGTCCACAGTTCCACGACCAGGACGAAAACCACACTGTTCCTCCTGAATCCAAGGTTCGACTATCCGGCGTAGCCTCCTCTCCAGTACACCTGAATAGACCTTACCGGGAAGGCTGAGGAGTGTGATCCCACGATAGTTGGAACACACCCTACGGCCACCCGAACGCCCCCCTAGGGAGGTGTTTAGGGCACGTCCGACTGGTAGGAGGCCACGGGGAAGACCCAGGACACGTTGGGAAGACTATGTCTCCCGGCTGGCCTGGGAACACCTCGGGATCCCCCGGGAAGAGCTGGACGAAGTGGCTGGGGAGAGGGAAGTCTGGGCTTCCCTGCTTAGGATGGATGGATGGCATTATATTGTTATGATAGCCAAGACATGTAAGATAATTACTAGAGATGTCCGATAATATCGGCCGATAAATGCGTTAAAATGTAATATCGGGAATTATCGGTATCGTTTTTTTTATTATCAGTATCGTTTTTTTTTTTTTTTAATTAAATAAACATAAAAAACACAAGATACACTTACAATTAGTGCACCAACCCAAAAAATCTTCCTCCCCCATTTACACTCATTCACTCTCATTCACACAAAAGGGTTGTTTCTTTCTGTTATTAATATTGTGGTTCCTACATTATATATCAATATATATCAATACAGTCTGCAAGGGATACAGTCCGTAAGCACACATGATTGTGCGTGCTGCTGCTCCACTAATAGTACTAACCTTTAACACTTAATTTGACTCATTTTCATTAATTACGAGTTTCAATGTAACTGTTTTTATATTGTTTTACTTTCTTTTTTATTCAAGAAAATGTTTTTAATTTATTTATCTTATTTTGTTTTATTAATTTTTTTTAAAAGTACCTTATGGTTGTCCAAATTAGGCATAATAATGTGTTAATTCCACAACTGTATATATCGGTATCGGTTGATATCGGTATCGGTAATTAAAGAGTTGGACAATATCGGAATATCGGATATCGGCAAAAAGCCATTATCGGACATCCCTAATATTTACTGTATTGTAGCAAGAAAAAAGAAGAATCTAAACAAAAAATATGAACAAATAGAGGAAAATGATGTCGACAAACTGAAAAAAGTCCTTTATTATGTGATTTTTGATATTTATTAGTTAATACTTTTAAAATATTTTCTGTCAAAAGTAGATGTGCCATTTAGGGTGCCAATATAAATTAAGTTATGCAACTTTGGATCATGCACTAATGTGCCCATTTAAAGCCTAATGTAACCACACCCTAATGCCTTTTGTCCTCCTGTTACTACAAAGTACAATTTAAATGCTTTTTAAATATCTAATTCTCACATGGTGTTGATGCACATTGACAGGCTTTGTCCACCCTGGGAAAAACGTTATGCACTTTTTGCGATGAAAAAGTGCACGTTGACTACTCGTAACACAAAAGGCAAGACAACTTATGCAATTTATAGTGTAGGAGCTATTAAGGCATACGGTAGAAGGACCTGACCAAAACCCCACGGACCGCACAGTCCAACTCACGAAAAAAAGCAAAAAAAGTGTTGAGGGATTCTGGTACCAAAACAGAATGGGATTAAGAGAGTGTGTGCTAGAGTCAGGTGGGAATGAAGGTTGTTATGATGGTTCAAATGAAACAACTAGTGGTGTGCAGGAGATGCAGGGGAGCATCTATGTCAGAGACAGCAGTGGCAAAAGTAGGGCGAGAAAAACGCTCATCTGGGGGTCGGGTGTTGCCGCAGAGGAAACGGGTCGCTTCTTCTTGCGTCCGTTGCAGAGTGGCGTGTTGCAGCAGTAAATGCACACCGAGTTCAGCCGCCCGGTGCAGAACTGCTGATAACCGGAGGAGGCGATGAGACAAGCCCCGGAGGACGCGCATGATTTCCGGTAATGAATCCCTGCAAAGAATGAAAAAGTTTGAGGATTAATTTTCCTCCTTTTGGACCACCGGCGTATCTTCTGCAGGGCCACTTTAACGCAAACATTTCATTTTATAGGCAATGTTTACAATAAAGACAATGCCAACAGTATGGGCAGCCAAAAGGTATAAAGTAGACCAAAAATGTACCATAGGAGCAATATAAAATATAACATACGTAATATTTACAAATTATTAATACAGTATATAATCAGTGTTGGGACTAACGCGTTACAAAGTAAAGTATATTCAGTAACTCAGTTACTGCTACTACATGATGCGTTACTGCGTTATTTTACGTTATTTTTTATGTAGTATCGGCTAGAAACAGAAGATCTCAGTGTGTTTTATTGGAGCGCTGCGGTGTTGTCCTTCTGTGTCACAAGGAAGAGAAGCGGCGCTGTGTGAGTGTGTGTGTGTGTGGGGGGGGGGGGGATGTCTTGTTTACTAACAAGACATCATGGCGGAGCCGAAGCCGAGTTTCTTAACATGGAGATATTCTCACTACTTTTCTTTTGTCCAGCACAAAGAAAATAAAATTTTAGTTAAATGTATGTTGTGTCTTGGATCAAAGATCCTATCTACTGCCCAAAACAGCAATTCAAATCTGCTGAAACAGCTACAAAAGCAACATGCTTCGACGAAGCTAGTAAAGAGAGACACACTTCACCTCGGCTCCACCACCACCTAAGGATTTTAACGGAGGCACTGCTAGCCAGGACAACATTGATAGAGCCATTGCAGTGTATGTGGTAGAAGACATGCAGGCTATTTCTACAGTGGAGTCACCCGCTTTCAGGCAGTTACTTAGCATGATACCAGGCGTCAAACGACAAATGGCACCTGGACAGTGAGTACATAAAAATGGAAAACGAGCTAAAGAAAACACTCCAAACTCTGCCTCTGCTCATCATTCATTACACTCTGTCAATTCTCTTATATACTCTATTCTAGACTTCTAGAGTGTTTGATTATCACATCACTCTAAATGTATAGACTATAAAGTTCACAAACATAAAGAGGGATCCTAGTGGGCCAGGCCAATCTTTCATTTTATCTAAACTAAAACTGGGGAAATGCGTAGAGTGTTCTGGGCTTCACTGAAGACACGATTTTATTTCACAATTCCTTGAGAGAGAAAAAAACGCCTGGTTAGGCGTGTGTATAGCAGTATGTGTGCTGTATATAGTGACATGACATATAATCATGTCATGTGTGCCTTCCTTGGGTGAAGCCAGGTTTACAGCTATGTTGTGACATGTTGTTATTATGCGGTTTGTTACTTATGTATGTTATGTCGCAGCTATTTAAAATAGTTTTGCCAATTTGTTCTGGCCCAAAATAAATTGGCCCTTTGAAACATATCGTTGTCTTTGTGTGTTGTATGTAGACCACATTGCTTAGCAGAGTTCAGTGATGTAAATGCAAGTCAAGGTGATCAACAGATTGTATTATTCTCCAATGCAATAACAATACTGAAATGAAGGCTAAAAGGGATGGATGAAGTAACTAAATAGTTACTTTTCACAGTAACGCATTACTTTTTGGTGTAAGTAACTGAGTTACTAACTGAGTTACTTTTGAAATAAAGTAACTAGTAACTGTAACTAGTTACTGGTTTTCAGTAACTAACCCAACACTGTATATAATATATATTGATATATTATATTATTATATTTTTATATAATATAGACAATATATAAGAAATCCCAATTACCATGTATCAGTTGCGGCCACCGGTGCTGCCCACTGCTTCCCTCACCTCATGGGTCAAATGCAGAGGATAATCTCACCACACCTAGTGTGTGTGTGACAATCATTGGTACTTTAACTTTAAAGGGGAACATTATCACCAGACCTATGTAAGCGTCAATATATACCTTGATGTTGCAGAAAAAAGACCATATATTTTTTTAACCGATTTCCGAACTCTAAATGGGTGAATTTTGGCGAATTAAACGTCTTTCTATTATTCGCTCTGGGAGCGATGACGTCACAACGTGACGTCACATCGGGAAGCAATCCGCCATTTTCTCACTTTCGTCGGTGTGTTGTCGGAGGGTGTAACAACACGAACAGGGACGGATTCAAGTTGCACCAGTGGCCCAAAGATGCCAAAGTGGCAAGAAATTGGACGTTTGTTCCGCACACTTTACCCATGAAAGCTATGCTACGACAGAGATGGCAAGAATGTGTGGATATCCTGCGACACTCAAAGCAGATGCATTTACAATGATAAAGTCAAAGAAATCTGCCGCCAGACCCCCATTGAATCTGCCGGAGTGTGTGAGCAATTCAGGGACAAAGGACCTCAGTAGCACGGCAAGCAATGGCGGCAGTTTGTTCCCGCAGACGAGCGAGCTAAACCCCCTGGATGTCTTGGCTCACACCGTCCCTTATGCCACCGAAGATGATCAAGAGAAGAATATCGACCCTAGTTTCCCTGGCCTGCTGACATCAACTCCAAAACTGGACAGATCAGCTTTCAGGAAAAGAGAGCGGATGAGGGTATGTCTACAGAATATATTAATTGATGAAAACTTTATTCATTACTCGCTGTTTTACGTAAATTATTAAACATAAACTGTGTTTACCAATAATTTAGCTTAAAAACATTTATTTTTCGAGTACATTCGGGTAGTCTTGTGTAATGCAGTATTTTGTGTCTATTTAGGTATGGTTAACCTGAGTGCTGAAATCGTGGAAAAATAGATGTTCTTAGCGCGCCTGAAATGGGCTGTCTGCACTCTCAAAGTGCATGTTGTTGTCAAATGTATTTCATATGCTGTAAACCTAGTTCATAGTTGTTAGTAATTAATCTTATCAGACAGTGTTAAGCCGCTGAAATCCGAGTCTGAATCCGAGCTAATGTCGCTATACCTTGCTGTTTGTTTGTATTGGCATCACTGTGTGACGTCACAGGAAAATGGACGATGGTTAAAATCAGGCACTTTGAAGCTTTTTTTAGGGATATTGCGTGATGGGTAAAATTTTGAAAAAAACTTCGAAAAATAAAATAAGCCACTGGGAACTGATTTTTAATGGTTTTAACCCTTCTGAAATTGTGACAATGTTCCCCTTTAACTTTTAACTTATACGGCGTCGAATGGGTCCTACAAATTGTGAGTTCCAATATTTAAATGTTATTAATTTTTCACGTTTAATATGTTTTTTGCAATCTTAATTTCGACAGTTCCACATAAGATATGTTTTAATTGCTGATTGCGGGTTTATTGATTTTTAAATGCGCCAGAAAATGTTACGGCGCACGCGCAGTCTGTTTCCTCCGTCTTCCGCGGGAGCACCGAGAGGCTCTGCTGTGAGCTCCACAGGACACGCCCCCGCGCTTTCCGCACAGACCGCACCAGCCGGAGACAATCTGCTATCTGCGCACCTGGGTCTAATCAGACAAGCAGCATAAGGACCAGTGGACCCAAGGATCCTGGCGGGAACTTAGTTTCTCAATGGTGTACCTACCCTCCGTCGCCCTGAAAGCGAGCTGGACTCTGACTTACTCCCTCGTTCCTCAACTATTCGCTCGCCCCGGAATCTGACGCCTCTCTCTGCCCCACGGACTTCACGGATCCCTTCTGCGTTGCCCTCTTTTGTTTTGTCTGCTTCTTCATTCAACATTTACGGTAACACTCAACAGCTAATCTACACACATACGCTCTTGGATTTTGTCACACACCATTAAATAGTTTATTAGTATTGTTTTTTATTTACATATATATATATATATATATATATATATATATATATATATATATATATATATATATATATATATATATATATATATATATATATATATATATATGTTAAAATCTCCTGACGATTGAGGGTACCCCCCTCATGAAACAGGCCTGTAGAGATGAAATAGTCTTGTGATTTTTTTCCCACACATACATATATATATATATATATATATATATATATATATATATATATATATATATATATATATATATATATATATATATATATGTTAACTATATATATAATAAATCATTGAACAATACGCCCCCTGGTGTCTGTTGCCGTCAACTCCCTTAGTCAAACACAACAGAAAATACCCCGTTTTGTACACTGTTGATGTGTTTCAATGCAAAGTAAATGTGTTTCTGTATAGTTTTTCTCCAGCAATGGTCATGTGGTGACATAAATGATGGTATTTTGAGAGGCAATCATTGAAGTCGGACATCACCGAAGGCCTAGGTGGGAAACGCAAAGCCCACCACTGAGATTGAAGTATTTAAATGGGTTTTAAAGTGGGACTTAAATGATTCTACTAACTGTTTCCGGTAGTGTATTCTAGAGTAACAATGAAGTCAGACATCACTGAAGGCCTAGGTGGGAAACACACGTTGTTAATATATTCAAAGTGTAGTTGTTGTTGATTATTTGAGGTCATTGGTATATACTTTTGCGAACCTGTTGTTTAAAAAAAATGCAAAATAGATATATTTGGGGGAAAAAAACAGCTGTAAATCGGAAAGTGACAAATGTAAGAAATGTCGCACCCGTCCATCCATCAATGTTTCTGTATGTGGCCCCTAAATGGACACCATTGGTATAAACAGTTCATCGAATGCACCGCAGTTACAAACCCCGTTTCCATATGAGTTGGGAAATTGTGTTAGATGTAAATATAAACGGAATACACTGATTTGCAAATCATTTTCAACCCATATTCAGTTGAATATGCTACAAAGACAACATATTTGATGTTCAAACTGATAAACATTTTTTTTTTTTTTGCAAATAATCATAAACTTTCAAATTTGATGCCAGCAACACGTGACAAAGAAGTTGGGAAAGGTGGCAATAAATACTGATAAAGTTGAGGAATGCTCATCAAACACTTAGGAATCTATCTATCTATCTATCTATCTATCTATCTATCTATCTATCTATCTATCTATCTGTCTATCTATCTATCTATCTATCTATTTGGAACATCCCACAGGTGAACAGGCAAATTGGGAACAGGTGGGTGCCATGATTGGGTATAAAAGTAGATTCCATGAAATGCTCAGTCATTCACAAACAAGGATGGGGCGAGGGTCACCACTTTGTCAACAAATGCGTGAGCAAATTGTTGAACAGTTTAAGAAAAACCTTTCTCAACCAGCCCTTGCAAGGAATTTAGGGATTTCACCATCTACGGTCTGTAATATCATCAAAGGGTTCAGAGAATCTGGAGAAATCACTCCACGTAAGCAGCTAAGACCGTGACCTTCGATCCCTCAGTCTGTACTGCATCAACAAGCGACATCAGTGTGTAAAGGATATCACCACATGGGCTCAGTAACACTTCAGAAACCCACTGTCAGTAACTACAGTTGGTCGCTACATCTGTAAGTGCAAGTTAAAACTCTCCTATGCAAGGCAAAAACCGTTTATCAACAACACCCAGAAACGCCGTCGGCTTCGCTGGGCCTGAGCTCATCTAAGATGGACTGATACAAAGTGGAAAAGTGTTCTGTGGTCTGACGAGTCCACATTTCAAATTGTTTTTGGAAACTGTGGACGTCGTGTCCTCTGGACCAAAGAGGAAAAGAACCAGCCGGATTGTTATAGGCGCAAAGTGTAAAAGCCAGCATCTGTGATGGTATGGGGGTGTATTAGTGCCCAAGACATGGGTATCTTACACATCTGTGAAGGCACCATTAAATGCTGAAAGGTACATACAGGTTTTGGGGCAACATATGTTGCCATCCAAGCAACGTTACCATGGACGCCCCTGCTTATTTCAGCAAGACAATGCCAAGCCACGTGTTACATCAACGTGGCTTCATAGTGAAAGAGTGCGGGTACCAGACTGGCCTGCCTGTATTCCAGACCTGTCTCCCATTGAAAATGTGTGGTGCATTATGAAGCCTAAAATAGCACAACGGAGACCCCCGGCCTGTTGAACAACTTAAGCTGTACATCAAGCAAGAATGGGAAAGAATTCCACCTGAGAAGCTTCAAAAATGTGTCTCCTCAGTTCCCAAACGTTTACTGAGTGTTGTTAAAAGGAAAGGCCATGTAACACAGTGGTGAACATGCCCTTTCCCAACTACTTTGGCACGTGTTGCAGCCATGAAATTCTAAGTTAATTATTATTTGCAAAAAAAAAAAAAAAGTTTATGAGTTTGAACATCAAATATGTTGTCTTTGTAGCATATTCAACTGAATATGGGTTGAAAAGGATTTGCAAATCATTGTATTCCGTTTATATTTACATCTAACACAATTTCCCAACTCATATGGAAACGGGGTTTGTAGGTCACTTTGAGAAAGAAGCCAACAAATAAGATGGTTAAGGCTGTTGCCATGTCAACAGGGTGTGGCGGAACGAGTCACTCACCATCAGGTCTGACCAGCACCTCCTTCTGGCACATATCCTGCACATTGACGGTGCAGTTGACAATGTACTCGGGCGTGGAGCAGTCGTTGTGCTTCATTTCCTCGCACTGGTAGCACTGGATCTGAAGGGCGTCTCCTACAAGTCGAGGGGAAAAAAAAAAAAAAACGTGGTGGATTACGTCATTGTCTAATTTGCATAATTGGCACGTGCAGGTGATGTTTTGGACTTTGTGGGAGAAACAAAAAATGAGTAAAAAACATGAAAAACAAAATAAAAATATGACTGAACTTTTTTTCTACTGCTTTTTTTTTCCGCGGTCCTTTTTTATGTCCTCTGAGTGCTTTTAAATGTGAGAGGGAGGAGTGTCCACTGCGACCGGACAGAAGCTTTCATGTGGAATACTCAAAGTGTTCAATAAAACCAGAAAGGGTGTCAAGATTGTCACAAGATGTTATATAAAAAAAAAAAATCTAGAGGGGTTATTCTCTGACAGACAAGGGGCCTCATGTGTCAAGTTTGCTTACGCACAAAAACCTGCACTGCAAAAAGTCAGTGTTCAAAAACAATAAAAATATGCTCACATACATACATAGGTACCTACGCTCCCACATACATACACAAATACAGTACATATTTACATACTTAAAGTTCGTACACCCACACGCACATTCAATATACAAACATACACATACTGTACAAATACACTCACTGTACAAACACATATACACATTCTGTACATATACAAGTACATATGCATACTTACACTCATGCACATAATCACGTTTCATCATACTTGCCAACACTCCCGGATTTTCCGGGAGACTCCCGAAATTCAGCGCCTCCCCCGAAAACCTCCCGGGACAAATTTTCTCCCGAAATTCAGGCGGAGCTGGAGGCCACGCCCCCTCCAGCCCCATGCGGACCTGAGTGACGTGTTGACAGCCTGTTCACACGTCCGCTTTCCCACAACATAAACAGCTAATGATCGAGGGCGAGTTCTTGGTTTCTTATGTGGGTTTATTGTTAGGCAGTTTCATTAACGTCCTCCCAGCGCGGTAACAACACACAACAACAGCAGTCAAGTTTTCGTCCCCCGTAAAGCAGTTCGTCTGCCGTAAACAGCAATGTTGTGACACTTTTAAACAGGACAATACTGCCATCTACTGTACATGCATATGTGACCCACCCATAATGTGTCACATTTTTGTGTTGATTTATTTATTTTATTTTGTGGTTTGAATTCGTTTTTGGAGCTGTCATTACACATTTATCAGTATTCACATTGGTCAGTAGGGCGTTTCTTCCCAATTGAATGCTATCACCTGCAGACCGGAAGTGTCTTGTCATTCTGATGAGCGCGACCAGTCTGTGAACAATTGAAACGTCCTGTGTGCTTTTTCCTCCTGTATAACAGGTTAGTTTTGGTGAATCAACTCACTGAATAATATCCATGTGATCTTTATAAGTTTAAGTACACATTCTGATGGTGGAGCCTAACTCTAAAGTGTTTGTGAGTTGTAGTTTGTATTTGTGAATGAATCCAGTGCGCAGCTGCAGTAATCAATACAAAAAGGCAACGTGAGTGCGCAATGTTTATATAGGAACTTCTGATCCTAATTCAGACTCCCAAATTAGAGCTCCCGTTTTCTTATTGATTTTAAAATGTATATTTGTATAATGTGTGTGTTCTGAAATAGTGACAGAGAATAGAACAAGGATGGACAATTCAACCCTTAACTCAACAATGAGTAGATGAGTGTTATGTGTGTGTATATGTGTAAATAAATGAACACTGAAATTCAAGTATTTATTTTATTTATATATAAAATATATATATATATATATATAGCTAGAATTCACTGAAAGTCAACTATTTCTTATATATATATATATATATATATATATATATATATATATATATATATATATATATATCTTAACCACGCCCCCCGCCCCACCCCCGACCACGCCCCCCACCTCCCGAAATCGGAGGTCTCAAGGTTGGCAAGCATGCGTTTCATCAAACATATATTAACGTTGTTGCCCTAGAGTAAACTGGGTATAACACATGGCACACTGACCAAGCTTAACCTATTGTTACTATAACAATCTACAAGGTTAATGTAGGTTGCTTCTCTTTCTCCCCCTCCATTTTTCTGCATTCTTTCGTATCTCAAGTTATCATTACGTATATGTATTGTTGCATTTGAACAACTGTATTGTTGATAATAAAGGTAAAGTATTGGTAGTGTTCTTTATCAAAAGCGCTATTTCTATTGCTATTTGTATTGATCCATTTGTAGTGTAATAATGCTCATTGTCATTTCTGTATTATTTTTTTATTTTTCGCTAACTGCTTATTTGCTATTACTTTTACCATCATATTTGTACATGTCATATTTGCTGATGTTGCTCTATTGTTGTTGTTTGCTGTTGTTGTTTTTGTCTCTCTGTCTAATCCCCCTCTTGTCCCCACAATTTCCCCCTCTGTCTTCTTTTTTTTCTCTTTCTATCCCCTCCTGCTCCGGCCCGGCTGCACTAAATGATAATATAAATACATTTAATAAAGTCAAATACAAATAAGGCAACAAGAGAAGTATCCTACACTTCTCTTTTGTAAAGTAAATGTGAACAGCCGACATGGGCATCTACATCAACTATATGATTTGCCTGAGAAGCTGGACAGGACATAAAAAAAATAAATAAATAAATAAAAAAACAAAAAAAACAATTAGGGGTATTTTATTTGAACTAAGCAAAATTATCTGCCAATAGAACAAGAAAATTTGGCTTGTCAAGACTTTCCAAAACAAGTCAAATTAGCTAACCTCAATGAACCCAAAAATACCTTAAAATAAGTATATTCTCACTAATAACAAGTGCACTTTTCTTGGTAGAAAAAAAAAGAGACCTTTTTGCTCAATATGTTGAAAAATATTCTTAAATGAAGCAAATGCTAGTGCCATTATCTTGACATAATGATATGCGCTCGGCATCATTATTATTTTTTTTTCATGCTTGAAGTAAAAAATTATTACTTTAAAAAAAGTATTTTTATACTTGTGAGTGTTGATGACACAGCTTTGCAACAGTTGATATTCTAGTTTCAAGCATGTTTTACTCAATATAGGTCAGGGGTCGGCAACCCAAAATGTTGAAAGAGCCTTAATTGGACCAAAAATACAAAAACAAATCTGTCTGGAGCCGCAAAAAATTAAAAGCCATATTACATACAGATAGTGTGTCATGAGATATAAATTGAATTAATATGACTTAAAGGAAACTAAATGAGCTCAAATATAGCTACAAACGAGGCATAATGATGCAATATGTACATATAGCTAGCCTAAATAGCATGTTAGCATCGATTAGCTCGCAGTCATGCAGTGACCAAATATGTCTGATTAGCACTCCACACAAGTCAATAACATCAACAAAACTCACCTTTGTGGATTCATGCACAACGTTAAAAGTTTGGTGGACAACATGAGACAGAAAAAGAAGTGGCATAAAACACGTCCTAGAAAGTCGCAGAAAGATATACATGTAAACAAACTAAGGTGAGTTCAAGGACTGGAAGAATTAGTAGGACAAAACGGCGCTCGCCAAATACTCGAATCAGTGAAGCATGTTTAATACAAACAGTGTGCTTTATAACAATTAGGGAGGTTTGTGTCATGTTTGTCCTCCTACAGAAACCATATTAAAACAAAAAAAAGTTTTTTTTCCCCTCAACTTTTTCCATTTTTCATACATTTTTGAAAAAGCTCCGGAGAGCCACTAGGGCGGCGCTAAAGAGCCGCATGCGGGTTGCCGACCCCTGATATAGGTCATCAAATCTCAGCAACAAGCTGTAATATCTTACTGAGATCATTTAGGACCAAAACCCTTAAAACAAGTAAAACACTCTAACATAAAATCTGCTTAGTGAGAAGAATGATCTTATCAGACAGAAAATAAGCAAATATCACCCTTATTTGAGATATTTCATCTTACTTAGATTTCAGTTTTTGCAGTGCACCATCAGTCACTACTTTTTAAAAAAAAATATAATGCTTCATATTCATTAATATTTGTGAGGACATGCATTCATTTATCTCGGCAATCATTTCGCCACCTATTGCTGTCACAAAGTGGGACTCCAGCACCATTGCGGCACTAGTGGCACGGGCCGAATAACCTGCTTTTGCGTCACGTGCCGCTGTTACCGCAAGTAGCTCTCCTGGGTTGTAATAATAAATTGAGTAATTAAACAAGAGTCAAAGTCTACTACATCCTTTTTCATACGTCGGCATGTTTAAATGTGACAGATTGCAAACCAGAAGACAGCCCCCACGTCTCTCTCCTTATCAGTGTTGCGAGGGGGAGGGGGGGGGCGGGGCTTTCTTTGTGTGCGAGGAGTGGGCTTTTCCGTTTGAATGAGATATCAACTAGAATGCATTGGTTAAACTGATCTCCTAAAGCTTTGGTAAAACTTGAAAATATTCCGTCTTGATGGTTCTTCTTACTCAGCATATATGTCATCGAAAAAACTTGGGATTGACCAGTAACTTAGATTCCCTGGGAGGAAGAGCTGGTCGACGCATCACTTTGCAGTCTATTCAATTGAATACAAGTTGAAAAGGATTTTCAAATCATTGTATTCTGTTTTTATTTACCATTTACACAACATGACAACTTCACTGGTTTTGGGTTTTGTATCTCCTCTCAGCCGCATGATAACAATGTCTACTCTGTGTACTGTTATGATATTAATTTGGACTTTGTAAACGTAGTTTGGGCTATTTGCTGTCCATTAAAAAAGGTTTGTAAGATGTAAACAGTCAGCTACATCGGAGACTGTTTAAGTCGACAACCCTCGAATCGGATGACTCACATCGACATAAGCCGTTGTTGACGTAATATAGTGAGGAGGTTAATTTGGCCTACTGATAATACATTTATATTAACAAGGTCCGTCCGTAAAAGCCTGAATAGTAAAATTGATTGTACCTGACCCATGTAACTCATCAAAGACAATGTCAGAACAACATCACGTGACATCTCTGATGAAGGCTGCATAGGCAAGGTAAATTGTCAGGTACAAACAATTTTACTATTCAGGCTGTTATAGATAAACCTTGTTTATATAAAAGGTTGTTGACATAGGTGGTCCTAATGGGGGGCTTTCTTTGTGTGCGAGGAGTGGGCTTTTCCGTTTGAATGAGATATCAACGAGAATGTATTGGTTAAACTGATCTCCTAAAGCTTTAGTAAAACTTGAAAATATTCCGTCTTGATGGTTCTTCTTACTCAGCATATATGTCATCGAAATAACTTGGGATTGACCAGTAACTTAGATTCCCTGGGAGGAAGAGCTGGTCGACGCATCACTTTGCAGTCTATTCAATTGAATACAAGTTGAAAAGGATTTTCAAATCATTGTATTCTGTTTTTATTTACCATTTACACAACATGACAACTTCACTGGTTTTGGGTTTTGTATCTCCTCTCAGCCGCATGATAACAATGTCTACTCTGTGTACTGTTTTGATATTAATTTGGACTTTGTAAACGTAGTTTGGACTATTTGCTGTCCATTAAAAAAGGTTTGTAAGATCTAAACAGTCAGCTACATCGGAGACTGTTTAAGTCGACAATCCTCGAATCGGATGACTCACATCGACATAAGCCGTTGTTGACGTAATATAGTGAGGAGGTTAATTTGGCCTACTGATAATACATTTATATTAACAAGGTCCGTCCGTAAAAGCCTGAATAGTAAAATTGATTGTACCTGACCCATGTAACTCATCAAAGACAATGTCAGAACAACATCACGTGACATCTCTGATGAAGGCTGCATAGGCTAGGTAAATTGTCAGGTACAAACAATTGTACTATTCAGGCTGTTATAGATAAACCTTGTTTATATAAAAGGTTGTTGACATAGGTGGTCCTAATGACCGAAACTAGCCATTGCTAGCACATTTACTTGTGACTTCAATGAGAGACATAAGAGGAATGGCTAATGAAATATCTTTGAACCTGTATGGCAGTTTGCTGACATTGTTTACCCCCCCATTTGTGCAAAATTAAAATGGGTGCATTTTGTTAGTTAGAGATGAAAGAACAGCTGAGAAGTCTACCGCCAAAGGCGAATGGCTCTTTGGTCCTTTGCCGGAGCTTTAAAGGTAAGTGGAATTTCCTTTCCCTGTTTCCTCAACCCTTTCTTCTTTTGTTGTTATTGATTTTGACAGGCTCTAGTTTTGCGAAAGCATGTGAGCGATAATGGGGAAGTTAACAATACTACAACCATACTTGCCAACCTTGAGACCTCCAATTTCGGGAGGTGGTGCGGGGGGCGTGGTTGGGGCGGGGGCGTGGTTAGGGGCGTGGTTAAGAGGGGAGGAGTATATTTACAGCTAGAATTCACCAAGTCAAGTATTTCATATATATATATATATATATATATATATATATATATATATATATATATATATATATATATATATATATATATATATATATATATATATATATATGCATACTAGTTTTAGCTATTTGGCTGTTCTAGTTTTTATTTGTATTTATTTTTTATTATCTTTTTATTTTTATTTAATTTTTGTATTTTTTAAATTAATGTATTTATTTATTTTTGTTTTTTTTAATACACTGTAGCACTTTGAGGTTGTTTACTCAATGTAAAGTGTTTTTTACGAATAACATCTATCATTATTATTATTATTATTAACCTATGAATAAAAACATCAAAACCATAATATACATTGTTAAATGTGTAACTAAACATTAATACTGTATTTTTATACAGGCAGATTTTTTACAAACATGGTCATGCAGTTAAACAGCCATATTATTATTATTATATGGGAAAAACTATAGCAAAAATTAAAAAAAAAGACAGTACAAAAATCGGTATGTAATGAAAAAAGGCTAATATAATACATAATATCAGTTTTAGGCATTTTTAAATGCATACTTTGACTTCCTTGGTGCCCGCGACCCCGAAGGGAATAAGCGGTAGAAAAAAAAATGGATGGACGGATGGATATATATATATATATATATATATATATATATATATATATATATATATATATATATATATATATATATATATATATATAAATAAAAGAAATACTTGAATTTCAGTGTTCATTTATTTACACATATACACACACATAACACTCATCTACTCATTGTTGAGTTAAGGGTTGAATTGTCCATCCTTGTTCTATTCTCTGTCACTATTTTTCGAACCATGCTGAACGCCCTCTCTGATAATGCATTGCTGTGTGGCACGCACAAAAGTGCTTTCATCAAATGCACTAGATGGCAGTATTGTCCTGTTTAAGAGTGTCACAACATTGCTGTTTACGCTAGACGGACTGCTTTACTGTAGACGTTCTTTATATTGTGGGAAAGCGGACTCAGGTCCGCATGGAGCTGGAGGGGGCGTGGCCTCCAGCTCCGCCTGAATTTCGGGAGATTTTCGGGAGAAAATTTGTCCCGGGAGGTTTTCGGGAGAGGCGCTGAATTTCGGGAGTCTCCCGGAAAATCCGGGAGGGTTGGCAAGTATGACTACAACAGACGCCGACATAAAGGGAACAATTTTTCCACGGAAACGACCTCTTAGGGCAACATGTTGAAAGAGTCATATTGGACCAAAACATAAAACGCCTTTTATTAAGTGTTATGATGAAGGCAACACATGATGTAAATGTCCAAAACTATCCATATTAGCCTACTATCAAAATTACTATGTGTCGCAGGCTGACGCAAATCTTTGTTGACAGAAATGTTGAAATGTAATATTTATTCTACACATTTTTACAACATTGGAAAACATTAGTAAAACGTCAGCTTCTCAGAAGGTGAGATAACTCCTGGAAATGACTGTCTCAGAATGGTCAAAGGTATAAATGTGTGTGTCCAAGTTAAAGGAAACGGCAGGCTGTCTTCTTCTAATGGATTTATTACAATCTTTGCAAGCTGGGTAATGTTTGCTGTGGTCTGGAACAACATGGCACACAAACAACTATCTGAAATGCAACCAACACAACATACAGATAATGTGTCATGAGACATGCAAATGTACAAACCCCGTTTCCATATGATTTGGGCAAATCATCGTATTCCATTTATATTTACATCTAACACAATTTCCCAACTCATGTGGAAACGGGGTTTGTAAGTTAAATACACAGAGGGCATAAGTAAAGGACATTAAATTAGCTCAAATATACCTACAAATATGGCATAAATAGCATGTTAGCATTGATTAGCTTGCAGTCATGCACTCACCAAATATGCCTGATTAGCACTACGCACAAGTCAGTAACATCAACAAAGCTCACCTTTGTGCATTCACGCACAGCATAAAACGTTTGGCGGACAAAATGAGACAAAGGAGTGGTATAAAACACGTCTTTCTGTGGCAGCGTCGGAGAAGGTTGCACATGTAAACCAACTACAGTGAGTTCAAGGACTGCTGAAATTAGTAGGACCAAACGGCGCTCGCCAAATACTGTCATCAGTGAAGCATGTTTAATATAAACAGTAGGATATCTAACAATTAGGAAGGTTTGTCCTCCTACAACAATCTTATTAAAACAAATAATATATTTTTTCCCTCATCTTTTTAAATTTTTTCACAATTTTTTGGAAAAAGCTCCAGAGAGCCACTAGGGCGGGGCTAAAGAGACACATGGAGCTCGAAAGCCGCGGGTTGCGGACCTCCGTCATAGGGTCTCACATTTCAAGTCGACCAAATATGCCTGATTAGCACTCCGCACAAGTCAATAACATCAACAAAGCTCACCTTTGTGCATTCACGCACAGCATAAAATGTTTGGAGGACAAAATGAGACAAAGGAGTGGCATAAAACACGTATTTGGACCCTGACCCTTTGGAAGTCCCTGAATGGATGCTAAATCAGAATGCGGCGTGTGGTTCTGAACATCAACCAGAATGATCATGTGACCAACAAGCATCTGTATGAGGGTCTGTCAAGGCTCAGTGACAAGGTGGCATCCAGGAGGGTTAAAGGGGAACATTATCACCAGACCTATGTAAGCGTCAATATATACCTTGATGTTGCTGAAAAAAGACCATGTATTTTTTTAACCGATTTCCGAACTCTAAATGGGTGAATTTTGGCGAATTAATCGCCTTTCTAATATTCGCTCTCGGAGCGATGACGTCACGTTGTGACGTCACATCGGGAAGCAATCCGCCATTTTCTCAAACACCGAGTCAAATCAGCTCTGTTATTTTCCGTTTTTTCGACTGTTTTCCGTACCTTGGAGACATCATGCCTCGTCGGTGTGTTGTCGGAGGGTGTAACAACACCAACAGGGACGGATTCAAGTTGCACCAGTGGCCCAAAGATGCCAAAGTGGCAAGAAATTGGACGTTTGTTCCGCACACTTTACCGACGAAAGCTATGCTACGACAGAGATGGCAAGAATGTGTGGATATCCTGCGACACTCAAAGCAGATGCATTTCCAACGATAAAGTCAAAGAAATCTGCCGCCAGACCCCCATTGAATCTGCCAGAGTGTGTGAGCAATTCAGGGACAAAGGACCTCGGTAGCACGGCAAGCAATGGCGGCAGTTTGTTCCCGCAGACAAGCGAGCTAAACCCCCTGGATGTCTTGGCTCACACCGTCCCTTATGCCACCGAAGATGATCAAGAGAAGAATATCGACCTTAGCTTCCCTGGCCTGCTGACATGAGGGTATGTCTACAGAATATATTAATTGATTAAAATTGGGCTGTCTGCACTCTCAAAGTGCATGTTGTTGCCAAATGTATTTCATATGCTGTAAACCTAGTTCATAGTTGTTAGTTTCCTTTAATGCCAAACAAACACATACCAATCGTTGGTTAGAAGGCGATCGCCGAATTCGTCCTCGCTTTCTCCCGTGTCGCTGGCTGTCGTGTCGTTTTCGTCGGTTTCGCTTACATACGGTTCAAACCAATATGGCTCAATAGCTTCAGTTTCTTCTTCAATTTGGTTTTCGCTACCTGCCTCCACACTACAACCATCCGTTTCAATACATTCGTAATCTGTTGAATCGCTTAAGCCGCTGAAATCCGAGTCTGAATCCGAGCTAATGTCGCTATAGCTTGCTGTTCTATCCACCATGTTTGTTTGTATTGGCATCACTATGTGACGTCACAGGAAAATGGACGGGTGTATATAACGAAGGTTAAAATCAGGCACTTTGAAGCTTTTTTTAGGGATATTGCGTGATGGGTAAAATTTTGAAAAAAACTTCGAAAAATAAAATAAGCCACTGGGAACTGATTTTTAATGGTTTTAACCATTCTGAAATTGTGATAATGTTCCCCTTTAAACCTGCCAGACATTCATAACTTCCTGCTAGAAAGCAAGGACTCTGGGAGCCAAGACACGGGCACCGACCAAGAGGACGTCCCATGCCACCATACGTGGATGCACTAAGGAAGGATGCAGGAGTGGAACTATACAGAACTGGAACTGCCGCGAAGATTGGAATCTCCATTGGCCAACCCGTCTAAGGACGACCCATTGAAAATAATCCATAGCTGCAGACCTAATAAGAAGAAAAGTTGAACGCCCGACAATCACATCTTCTGCCATCTTGTCTTGAATGCAGTTGTCGCGCCAGAATATTTTAATGAATGTGGACCTATAGAGTTTCAATTTCTAGGCACAGTCAGGGCGTTGAGGGGATCCGGTTCGGTGGTTGCAGAATTAGGTCCCTGCTTTTTGCAGAGGATGTGGTCCTGATGGCTTCATCTGGCCAGGATCTTCAGCTCTCACTGGATCGGTTCGCAGTCGAGTGTGAAGCGACTGGGATTGGAATCAGCACCTCCAAGTCCGAGTCCATGGTTCTCGCCTGGAAAAGGGTGGAGTGCCATCTCCGGGTTGGGGAGGAGACCCTGTGCCCAAGTGGAGGAGTTCAAGTACCTCGGAGTCTTGTTCACGAGTGAGGGAAGAGTGGATCGTGAGATCGACAGGCGTCTTCAGTAATGCGGACGCTGTATTGATCCATTGTGGTGAAGAAGGAGCTGAGTCGGAAGGCAAAGCTCTCGATTTACCGGTCGATCTAAGTTCCCATCCTCACCTATGGTCATGAGCTTTGGGTTATGACCGAAAGGACAAGATCACGGGTACAACCGGCCGAAATGAGTTTCCTCTGCCGGGTGGCGGGGCTCTCCCTTAGAGATAGGGTGAGAAGCTCTGCCATCCAGGAGGGGCTCAAAGTAAAGCCGCTGCTCCTCCACATGTAGAGGAGCCAGATGAGGTGGTTCGGGCATCTGGTCAGGATGCCACCCGAACTCCTCCCTAGGGAGGTGTTTACGGCACGTCCGGCCTGTAGGAGGCCACGGGGAAGACCCAGGACACATTGGGAAGACTATGTCTCCCGGCTGGCCTGGGAACGCCTCGGGGTCCCACAGGAAGAGCTGGACGAAGTGGCTGGGGAGAGGGAAGTCTGGGCTTCTCTGCTTAGGCTGCTGCCCCCGCGACCCCACCTCGGATAAGCGGAAGAAGATAGATGGATGGATGGACCTATAGAGGTAGGATTAGTCTAGTCTCCGGGGTAACACAAACACAACAATGTGCCATTTTGCTTGGCCGAGTGTGAAAAGACAATTAACTGCCAGCTCGACTGCGACGCCTTTGATGCTGCGACTTTGAAATAAGAGTCCTTTGAGTGGCGATCAGTCCGTGCGGAAGTGGGAATGAAGTATGATGTCAGCCACCTGACCTCTCCATATACGCTCCACTATTTCGGCGTGACTCACGTCTTTGTTTGCCTATGCAGTTCTGAAAGTTTGCAAAGGTCCGTCTTCCTGCGAGAGCGCGGCAGCTCCCCAGCAAGACTAATGGAGCCCTTGTCCCCGCTGCAGCGGCAGCTCGACATCACCTCTGGCTGGAGGGCGGCGGAGGACCGGGCCGGAGGACGCCGAGCACATAACGACGGCTGTCTCCGGGAGGCGAGGGAAGGCCGTAAAAACAATATCGGCGGCGCCTTTTAACGGTCAGTAAAGTTTAATTCACAATGCAAACAGAAGATGCGGTGCACACACTGCAGTGAACACACTTTCTGGGCATTGGGCAATGACATCACAATCTGTACCTCGGATTTGAACCCATCACGGAAGCGGCGTTCAATCAAGTCAAACACAGCCTCGGCCCGGACTTGTGCAATTATGGAAAAAGGTGGCAGTCATTAATTGTGTAACCGATAAACATAACCGAGCCCGGCAGAAACCAAGCCAGCGGCCCCCATCAGTCTGTCGCTATCAGATTATGGACGCAAACAGCTTCTTATTTGTTTTTGTCAGAGAGAATGTGTCACGCTGGGAGGCGAAATGCAGCTTATCAGCATTAACAGATAGCATTCGATTACCCAACAGGGAGAATTCCCACCGATAAAAACAAATAAAAGCACTTCTTTTCATCCCGGCAAGGCGGAAGAAAGAAAATGACATCATTCCAAAAGGATGCTATCAACCTGTTTGACAGGATTTATGAATAAAGTCATGCAATTGGATTCAAATCATCAGAAAAGTGCCTTAAAGTTGTTGTTTTTTTTCCACAATTGTGACCATAGTGAGATGAGTGCAATAATGTGGCTGAATAGAAATAAAGTGGTGAATACAATGAAATGCATGCATATATGTTAAGTGGTGTGTACCCACCTGCGAGCACCATTAAGACTCCAAAGAAAGTCGCCACAACGAGCAGACGCATGTCTCCCGGCGGGAACGCATCCGACCGCGGGAACTATGTGTCTCAGACGTCTGCGCGCGGGTCGCGGCGCCGCCAAAGGAGCGCAGAAACGTGCGCGCTCGTCAGCATCATCTCTGCGAGCCCGCTGGAATGTCTTCGCCTCCGCTGCGCGCGCACACTGGCGAGCGCGGGACCCTTTATGTTGCGGCGCGCGCGAGGGAGGTTCTGCAGCACAGAGGGCTGCGTGCGCACGTACCGGACGCTGCAATTTGGCGCTATAGGGGCCCCTCATGCCATACTTGCCAACCCTCCCGAATTTTCCGGGAGACGCCCGAAATTCAGCGACTCACCCGAAAACCTCCCGGGACAAACATTCTCCAGAAAATCTCCTGATTTTCAGCCGGAGCTGGAGGCCACGCCCCCTCCAGGTCCTTGCGGACCTGAGTGAGGACAGCCTTTTTTCAAGACGGGAGGACAACAGGGTGACAAGAACTAAATCATCCAGACTAGAGATAAATTGTATTATTATGTTTATCTTACCTAAAAATAAATATATTTATTAATTAAAAAAATGAAAAATAACTAAATTTTTACTATATTTTGCTAAAAACATCAAAATTAATTGTATTTTTATTTATATTTTTTCTGACTCTTTATTACATCCAGCCATAGAATTATACATTAAAATAAACATATTTGAAATAATTAATTTTAAATTATCATAATAATTCATTTAAAATGACCTATTTAATTATTAAAATAATTGCTTGTTTTCAACAACTTTAGCATTTTATTCATTACATTTTGAAGCTCTCAGAAGCCAAGTTATGTTATATTCCTTAAGATTTATTTATGCAAGTTTGAAGCATCAATTATCTAAACACAGTTTTGTTTGCATATTTTCAGGATATATATATATATATATATATATATATATATATATATGTATGAAATACTTGACTTGGTGAATTCTAGCTGCCAATATATTCCTCCCCTCTTAACCACGCCCCGCCCCACCCCCGGCCACGCCCCCCACCTCCCGAAATCGGAGGTCTCAAGGTTGGCAAGTATGCCTCATGCTAATGCAAAAAAATAATAATAATAAAAATAAAATAAAAAAATCCTGCTAAAAAGTTATGTCATCTTGTTGTTTTGATCTAGGATGTAAAAAAACAACAACATTATTTCTACTGTGATATTTAGTCAAGTTTTTACTTTATAAAGCAGGGGTGTCAAACCATAGGCGCAGATCCACATTTCTGCCAGTGGGTGCTCGGTGTGTGTGTCCCGGTACCAAAAGTATTTCGGTACTTTTCGGTACTTTTCTAAATAAAGGGGACCAAAAAAATGGCATTATTGGCTTTATTTTAACAAAATAATCTTAGGGTACATTAAACATATGTTTATTATTGCAATTTTGTCCTTAAATAAAAAAGTGAACATACTAGACATTTTTTTTAATTTTATTTATTTATTTTTTAATTTTGTATTTTTATTTTTTTATTTTTTTATTTTATTTATTTTTAATTTATTTTTTTTATTTCTGTTTTAAATGTTATTTTTTAGTCTGTCCTTTGCCTTCATTTCTTTGTGGTGTACAGCCCTTTGTTTTTCAACTGTGTTTGTCTTTAAAGGGCTTTATAAATATAGTTGGTTGGTTGGTGGTAGACAACTTAGTAGTAAGTAAACAAACAAAGACTCCTAATTAGTCTGCTGACGTATGCAGTAACATATTGTGTCATTTATCATTCTATTTTTGTCAAAATTATCAAGGACAAGTGGTAGAAAATGAATTATTAATCTAGATCTAAATTTGTGGTATGATCCAAAACTAATGTAAAGTATCCAAACAACAGAAGAATAAGTGATTATTACATTTTAACAGAAGTGTAGATAGAACATGTTGAAATAGAAAATAAGCAGATATTAACAGTAAATAATCCATTTTTACAGTTTGTCCCTCATAATGTTGACAAAATAATAGAATGATAAATGACACAATATGTTACTGCATATGTCAGCAGACTAATTAGGAGTCTTTGTTTGTTTACTTACTACTAAAAGACAAGTTGTCTTGTATGTTCACTATTCTATTTAAGGACAAACTTGCAATAATAAACATATGTTTAATGTACCCTAAGATTTTTTGCTAAAATAAAGCCAATATTGCAATTTTTTGTGGTGCCCTTTATTTAGAAAAGTTCCGAAAAGTACCAAAGTACCAGAGACACACTGCAGGCTTACACACAAACATTCATCTAAAAAAATATACGCCACACATACACCCCCCCCCAAACCCCAACGCCCTCGACGCAAATCCCCATAGGGGTGATGAAAGGATGGTCAGCGCCTGAGAGCTGCGGCCGGCCATCATGACCCCGCACTCCCTTCCCTCTGTTGCTAGATATCTCGAGATGTATGTTGTATTATGTATATGTGCTTTGCTATGGAGGTTTTTCCCACATTGTATTTCTTTACTCATCCTTCCCCAGCGTTTTACCTTTTTCCCCATCTTTTACGGGGCGCCTTGTGGTTGACCCATCAGCGTTCCTGTTCTGTAACCCTGTACACTGTTTGTTTGTCTAATCTTGAACGGGTTTGTGCTGAAACTACTTGTGCAATGACAATAAATACCTATCTATCTATCTATCTATCTATCTATCTATCTATCTATCTATCTATCTATCTATCGAAAATTACCAAAATACATTTTGGTACCGGTAGCAAAATATTGGTATCGGGACAACACTAATTCAGACATAAGCAATCATGTTGCCGTCATGTGCAGAATGAATAAATGACACAATATGTTACTGCATATGTCAGCAGACTAAATTAGGAGCCTTTGTTTGTTTACTTACTACTAAAAGACAAGTTGTCTTGTATGTTCACTATTCTATTTAAGGACAAACTTGCAATAATAAACATATGTTTAATGTACCCTAAGATTTTTTGCTAAAATAAAGCCAATAATGCAATTTTTTGTGGTGCCCTTTATTTAGAAAAGTTCCGAAAAGTACCAAAGTACCAGAGACACACTGCAGGCTTACACACAAACATGCATCCAAGAAAATATACGCCACACATACACACCCCACCCCCCCAACCCAACGCCCTCGACGCAAATCCCATAGGGGTGATGAAAGGATGGTCAGCGCCTGAGAGCTGCGACCCTTCCATCATGACCCCGCACTCCCTTCCCTCTGTTGCTAGATATCTCGAGATGTATGTTGTATTATGTATATGTGCTTTGCTATGGAGGTTTTTCCCACATTGTATTTTTTTACTCATTCTTCCCCAGCGTTTGACCTTTTTCCCCATCTTTTACGGGGCGCCTTGTGGCGACCCATCAGCGTTCCTGTTCTGTAACCTTGTACCCTGTTTGTTTGTCTAATCTCGAACGGGTTTGTGCTGAAAACAAAGTTTTGTTGTACTTGTGCAATGACAATAAAGACCTATCTATCTATCTATCTATCTATCTATCTATCTATCTATCTATCTATCTATCTATCTATCTATCTATCTATCTATCTATCTATCTATCTATCCATCTATCTATCCATCTATCTATCTATAGATAGATAGGTAGATAGATAGATATATCTATCTATCTACCTATCTATCTATCTATCGATCTATCTATCAAAAAGTACCAAAATACATTTTGGTACCGGTAGCAAAATATTGGTATCGGGACAACACTAATTCAGACATAAGCAATCATGTTGCCGTCATGTGCAGAATGAATAAATGACACAATATGTTACTGCATATGTCAGCAGACTAAATTAGGAGTCTTTGTTTGTTTACTTACTACTAAAAAACAAGTTGTCTAGTATGTTCACTATTTTATTTAAGGACTAAATTGCAATAAGAAACATATGTTTAATGTACCCTAAGATTTTTTTGTTTAAATAAAGACAATAATGAATTTTTTTGTGGTCCCCTTTATTTAGAAAAGTATCGAAAAGTACTGAAAAGTTAATTTTGGTACCGGTACCAAAATATTTGGTATCGGGACAACACTTGGAGAGTCACATGGACACCACCTTTGTAATTTGCGACGAGTTATTTCTTGAATGGAATAGCGTTTCTCACCTTCTTTATCAAAGTGCTGGCACTTACACGTTTTAATAAAAAAAGTACATTGAATTGTGGTGGTTAGAAAATAACTCCAGAGTCGGACTTCTGTGTGGGGAGTTAAGAACTGGCCAAGACAAAATGTATTAATAGTTCTGGGCCTAAAATAATGTCCTGGTTTACAAAGCAAAGAGAAAATGATCAGAGTGATGTTTACTATCTCCTGCTCCTGCTGCCCTTGTCTGAGTTGCTTCCTCTCTCTCCCCTGCAGATGGGCACGGCAGAGCAACAGGGCACGACTGCACTAATCAGCAATCAGCTACTTAGGCTGAGAGGTGGCAGCTGGAAGATGCCGGATTATTCCTTTTTGGTCATTCTACTCCTAGCAGCAACTATAAGTTCACCTCACATACTTCTTACCTTCTCCATCTTCCTGCTCGTGAACCAGATTTGGATTATTACCTGCATCTTCCCATGCTTGCTCCCCGTTTGTGCCATTATATTTTGCATAGATTTTGTGAATAAAGACTTTGGAACTTTTTACTGGCTTCCACTTTTGCAGGTACATGAAAGCATCACGTTTTGTAACAAGTTTTTGGCACATTTTGAAATGCAAACTTTTGGCACCTACAGAAGCCTGTCGGTAATTTTTTGTACCGCGTAATCTGTGTTTTGGTAGCATCTACATCCCAAATCACAATACTTTTGAGCAAAATTTGAAATCATTAGCAACAATTTCTGCCAAATGCATTGTTGCAGGTTGTTGCAATACAACTAAAGCGGGGTCAGCCTGCGTACTAGTGCTGTCCCGATACCAATATTTTGGTACCTGTACCAAAATTATTTCGGTACTTTTTGATACTTTTCTAAATAAAGGAGACCAAAAAAAATTGCATTATTGGCTTTATTTTAACAAAAAAAGCTTAGGGTACATTAAACATATGTTTCTTATTGCAAGTTTGTTCTTAAATAAAAGTGAACATACCAGACAACTTGTCTTTTAGAAGTAAGTAAACAAAAAAAGGCTCCTAATTTATCTGCTGACATATGCAGTAACATATTGTGTCATTTATCATTCTATTATTTTGTCAACATTATTAAGGACAAGTGGAAAAAATGAATTATTCATCTACTTGTTAATTTACTGTTAATATCTGCTTACTTTCTCTTTTAACATGTTCTATCTACACTTCTGTTAAAACATAATAATCACTTATTCTTCTGTTGTTTGGATGTTGTTCACATTAGTTTTGGATGATACCACAAATTTGGGTATCAATCCGATACCAAGTCGTTACAAGATCATACATTGGTCATATTCAAAGTCCTCGTGTGTCCAGGGACATATTTCCTGAGTTTATAAACATAATATACATTTTTTTTTTAAATGAAAGAAGATGTTGTGAATTTGTGATGCCAAAAAAATATCGGCGTAATCATAGTATTATCGACTAGATACGCTCCTGTACTTTGGTATCATTACAGTGCTAGGTGTAGATCCACCAATGGCCTTTGTGCATTCATGCACAGCATACAACGTTTGGTGGACAAAATGAGACAAAGAAGCAGTGGCATTAAAACACATCTGTGGAGGTGGGGGCGTGGCCTGCAGGCCTGCTGCGGAGCGGGGTGTGTAAGGACCGGCCTCGAAGCCAGCGGCAGGTGAGTAGTTATCTAATCACCTGTCGCCTTTATTAGCAGCAGCCGGTCAGAGACACGGGGTTGGGAGTTGGAGCAGAGCGAGAAACACGCACAGAGCCAGAAAGCAGAGACACGCCGGACTGAAAAGTCCTAAAATATATATTGCTGAAAAGCAACCAAGACTTGTGTGTGGCAATAAAAGACATGATTCAAACTGCCTACCGGGGTCAAGAAGATCTGTCGGCATCAGAAGAACCCACCACGAGAGGGAAACCTCCACAACATCTTTCTGTGGCAGCGTCGGAGAAAGTTGCACATGTAAACAACATGCATGCCCGCCAACTCGTGTGAACCCTGAGTTGCATGGGGGGTGCGAGGACTCGTTCAACGCTGTTTGCAGCTTTAATTTCCATTACAAACTTGGACACACTGAAGTGTAGAGTAGTCTGTGTGCAGCAGTGTAGCTGTAACATCCTTTGGAGAAAATAAGTCAACATAGATCCATTGTTGTCAAAATAGTAGGCAACACTTGTTTCCAGAGGCTGCTTCAGAATGCCACACATGTTTCCTTTAGTGAACCACAGTTGCCCCGCAGTCACATTTTTGACCCACTTGATTTATGAGTCTGTCTGCAAACTTCTTTGAGGCGGGTGTTTCCTTAGATGCAAATCAAGCCCTCAACTTATCTGCCTCCTTTCTTCCACACAGCCAACTTTCCACTAAAGTATCAGAATTTCTCTTCAAAAATGCACACTGTTGAAATACTGCTGTATGTGATACAGAAGTAGAGGCTGGAGAGATGGAAGTTTCTGAATAAACAGAGGTTACCGCGTGTGGGGGGGGCGTGGCCTGCGGACCTGCAGCGAAGCTGGGTGTGCCAGGACCGGCTTCGAGATCAGCGACAGGTGCGTAGATGGCCCCACATCGGGCGCCAAATTGTGGAGGTATTGCTTCTCCGGGTTCTTTGGACCACCCAGGACAGACATGACAGTCTTGACAGTTTTACAATCATGGTTTATTGTGGGATTGTGCAAAGCCTTTCTTTTGCTTTTCAGCAATTGTGGTGCAGTTTCGCTCTCGCTCGGCTCAGGCTCGTCATCCACCATCAACAACTCTCCGCCCTCCTTCCCGGCTGATTGATTGATTGATTGATTGAAGCTTTTATTAGTAGATTGCACAGTACAGTACATATTCCGTACAATTGACCACTAAATGGTAACACCCCAATAAGTTTTTCAACTTGTTTAAGTCGGGGTCCACGTAAATCAATTCATGATAGGCTGCTGCATTTAACAGAGCGACAGGTGATTGGATAAACGCGCCCAGGTGGGCCATCTACGCACCTGTCGCTGATCTCGAAGCCGGTCCTGGCATTCAAAGTTCCTTTCACTGGAAATAAGGGGCTAAGCCCAACTCCTGAAAAAGAACCTCACACCATAATTCCTTCTCCACCAAATTCCACACTTCGCTGCAGATCCGCAGGCCACGCCCCCCCACACCGTGTTTTCCGGATCAGACGGCACATGGAATTATAAGGCGCACTGCCGATGAATGGTCTATTTTTGATCCAAGTGTACAAGTGTATGTCAACTTTTGACCACGACTGTATATACACTATATTGCCAAACGTATTTGGCCACCTGCCTTGACTCACATATGAACTTGAAGTGCCATCCCATTCCTAACCCATAGGGTTCAATATGATGTCAGTCCACCTTTTGCAGCTATTACAGCTTCAACTCTTCTGGGAAGGCTGTCCACAAGGTTGCGGAGTGTGTTTTTTAGGAATTTTCAACCATTCTTCCAAAAGCGCATTGGTGAGGTCACACACTGATGTTGGTGGAGAAGGCCTGGCTCTCAATCTCTGTTCTAATTCATCCCAAAGGTGTTCCATCTGGTTCAGGTCAGGACTCTGTGCAGGCCAGTCAAGTTCATCCACACTAGACTCTGTCATCCATGTCTTTATGGACCTTGCTTTGTGCACTGGTGCACCAGTCATGTTAGAAGAGGAAGGGGCCCCGCTCCAAACTGTTCCCACAAGGTTGGGAGCATGGAATTGTCCAAAATGTTTTGGTATCCTGGAGCATTCAAAGTTCCTTTCACTGGAAATAAGGGGCTAAGCCCAACTCCTGAAAAAGAACCTCACACCATAATTCCTTCTCCACCAAATTCCACACTTCGCTGCAGATCCGCAGGCCACGCCCCCCCACACCGTGTTTTCCGGATCATACGGCACATGGAATTATAAGGCGCACTGCCGATGAATGGTCTATTTTTGATCTGTTTTCATATATAAGATGCACCGGATAATAGGGCGCATTAAAGGAGTCATATTATTATTATTTGTTTCTAAATAGACATCACTTCCTTGGGGTCTACATAACATGTAATGGTAGTTCTTTGGTCAAAATGTTGCATGGATGATGTTTTACAGATCATCTTCAAGCCGCTTTCTGACAGTCGCTTCCGAATGCGCCGTTTTGTGGGCGGTCTTATTTACGTGGCTCACCTTCGACATCTTTGTTGTAGCGGTGTAGCGTGCAAGGACGGGAGTGGAAGAAGTGTCAAAAGATGGCGCTAACTGTTTTAATGACATTCAGACTTCACTTCAATCAATAACGGAGCAGCGTCTTCTCATCCGGAAACAACAAGGTGAAAAACCGTCCGAGTGGAACTCTCTAATAACTAAAGTTCCTTGGGTGAATAATGTAAACTCACCACACCGGTATGTTTTAGCGCTTTCATGGCGAGTATACTGACAGATATAAGTAAGAACTTTACACTACTTTATATTAGAAATGGCAACAGCGGAGGATGAATGTCCCATAACAAGAAGATAGAGAAAAAGAAGAAGCTTATTAACTATGGTGTTGTCACCGACTTTTTCAGGATTTATGCAGATCTCAAATACAGATCAGCATGTACCAGAAGGTAAGAAAAGTTGCTCGAGCATAATATTGCGAAATAAAACACCAGATAATATGTCTTACCTTATACACGCACCATAATAATACTCCTATGTTGAAGCACGTCAAGCGGTGCGGCTTCATAGCTTACCAAAGTCGTACTAAAACATCTTGATCGATTTTAGAGCGCCGTGTGTAATGTTCTATATTTCCAATGGAACACATAAAATGTTGGTGCTGTTTACTTGAGTCATATTGCCATCCCAGTGCGGTCTACACATATCTCTTATGTTTGACTGCCATCTACTTGGTCACACTTATCATTATACCATGTAAAATTGAATAATAAAATTGAATAATAAAATAAATTAAAAAATAAATAAAATTGCTTCGAGGTCGGTAAGCAAAACCAGAATTATTCCGTACATTAGGCGCACCGGGCTACAAGGCGTACTGTTGAGTTTTGAGGATAAAAAAATGATTTTAAGTGTCCGGAAGATATTGTTCTTCAAAATGTCTCTGAATAGGAGGTATTGTGGTAGCCATAGCTTGTTTTAATAGCTGCCAACCTGCGAGGCGAAAAGGATGGGTTTCTAACAGCAACCCGTTTCTACATATAACTGGCAAATTCCTGTCACTTATATATTTCAATTTATCTAGGTACACTTGTGGGAAATGTGCAAAAATGCCGACCAAGGTAGAAAAAAACGTCTGCTGCAGAGAACCCAGCCTGATTAAAAACTTTACATTAGCCGCATATAGACTAACGTTACACTAGGGACGTGTAGTCAGGGTGGGCAGAGCCTTACTTGTTTTGATGGGGGGGAAAAAAAGAAGAGGATAATTTATTTAAGAAATATCAACATATGCATTTGGATTTTAATCTTTTTTTTTTTCCACTATCTTAAATATATCTAAATATTTATGTTTATGTTTTCTGGTCATATACAGTGCAGGAAGCTGATACACAACCAGGTAATGTTGGAATGGCTGCGATTTTTTATGTATATATATTATCACACTAACTTTAGTATGCTTAAAGTCCGTTGCTTTAGTTATTTAGCTATTGTGCTCAAGTTGGACTTTTCTAATATGTGCAAGGACAAAGACTTCTTGTCTGAGGGGTGGCCTCGGCCGTAGATGTCATCTTTGTTTTAGCCCGCTAACAGCCAAGGACTTCAAGGACCTCGACGAAGATAAGATGACAACACGCAGACGAAACAGAGACTTCAAGGACCTCAATGAAGATAAGATGCCAACACGCAGACAAGGCAAAATGACATGGCCCCCAGCACATTCCGTCACGTATTGTGCGTCCCAGACCTGCTTTGCATAATATATGTGACCACTCCTTTTAGAGGCGGCCTTAGTGTTGTTGACTGTGGAACTCCTGAATAAATAGAAGGACGCAAGAGCTGAACCTTAGAGCGTAGGGCGAGACTGTGACTAAGTGTTCAGCTCCATGCGTTCTCCTCATGAGCTAAATTGAACTCTGTCTCTGATTGATTCCTTGCTTCTTGTCTGATGAATAGATGTCATCAGTGCTTGAACCTGACATTTTCAGCAGCAGTTTATACCTAGTAAACTGTGTAAAATATTGTCTTTTTTTTTTTTTTTGTGGGAAAAGGTTTGTGGAAAGGGATTGTGATCAGGGCATTGCAGGAGTGAAAGTCAATGCCTCTGTCTATGGTGCTGAAACAGAGCGCCATCAGACGGGAGCGTGGACCCCGACTTAAACAAGTTGAAAAACGTATTCGGGTGTTACCATTTAGTGGTCAATTGTACGGAATATGTACTGTACTGTGCAATCTACTAATAAAAGTCTCAATCAATCAATCAATCAATCAATGTACTGACGGCGAGACACAGCCGGCAGATGATTAGATTGCACAGGTGGTACGTGTTAAACTAATCATCTGTTGTCTTTAACAGTGAGCGGCCGGGTGCAGGAAGGAGAGGAAGTTGGGAGAGAGACTGGAAAGTCCAAAAAGAAGCAGATTATTTGATGGTGGTGTTGAAAAACATTCAAACCTATAAACTCTATGCGCTTGGTTGCTTTGACGTGCATCTGTGGAACCGCAAGACAGCGACTTCTACAAAGCTTTTTTTGCTTTTACACTTCTTTCTGGTACTTGCATTTATAGGAAAGCAAGTCGGAGTAAAGGTCTCGTCACATCTAAACAAACATTCTCTCGGAGACGTTGCTTAACACGCAAAGGAGTGTGAGCTCTGACGGCTTCATAAAAGGATGCCCACATTTTTTAGATCTGCCAATCTGTGAAATCACAAATGGCCTCGCCATTAAAAAAAACACTCTAAAACAGCTCACGCTAAAAAAAACGAGTCTTATAATTTGACGCTTTGGCATTGTTTAAAGGGGAACATTATCACCAGACCTATGTAAGCGTCAATATATACCTTGATGTTGCAGAAAAAAGACCATACATTTTTTTTAACCGATTTCCGAACTCTAAATGGGTGAATTTTGGCGAATTAAAAGCCTTTCTATTATTCGCTCTCGGAGTTGTGACGTCACATCGGGAAGCAATCCGCCATTTTCTCAAACACTGAGTCAAATCAGCTGTTATTTTCCGTTTTTTCAACTGTTTTCCGTACCTTGGAGACATCATGCCTCGTCGGTGTGTTGTCGGAGGGTGTAACAACACGAACAGGGACGGATTCAAGTTGCACCAGTGGCCCAAAGATGCGAAAGTGGCAAGAAATTGGACGGAATTTGTTCAAAATACGAGGGTGTGGGGAAAGCCGACGAAATGGTCAGTCGTTTGTTCCGCACACTTTACCGACGAAAGCTATGCTACGACAGAGATGGCAAGAATGTGTGGATATCCTGCGACACTCAAAGCAGATGCATTTCCAACGATAAAGTCAAAGAAATCTGCCGCCAGACCCCCATTGAATCTGCCGGAGTGTGTGAGCTATTCAGGGACAAAGGACCTCGGTAGCACGGCAAGCGATGGCGGCAGTTTGTTCCCGCAGACGAGCGAGCTAAACCCCCTGGATGTCTTGGCTCACACCGCTTCTACCGTCCCTTATGCCACCAAAGATGATCAAGAGAAGAATATCGACCCTAGCTTCCCTGGCCTGCTGACATCAACTCCAAAACTGGACAGATCAGCTTTCAGGAAAAGAGCGCGGATGAGGGTATGTCTACAGAATATATTAATTGATGAAAACTTTATTCATTACTTGCGGTTTTACGTAAATTATTATACATAAACTGTGTTTACCAATAATTTAGCTTAAAAACATTTATTTTTTTCAATCATTCGAGTACATTTGGGTAGTCTTGTGTAATGCAGTATTTTGTGTCTATTTAGGTATGGTTAACCTGAGTGAAGTCTCCCCATTATTTTGTTACAGGTGTTACAGGTTGTTAGTTGTTAGTTTCCTTTAATGCCAAACAAACACATACCAATCGTTGGTTAGAAGGCGATCGCCGAATTTGTCCTCGCTTTTTCCCGTGTCGCTGGCTGTCGTGTCGTTTTCGTGGGTTTCGCTTGCATACGGTTCAAACCGATATGGCTCAATAGCTTCAGTTTCTTCTTCAATTTCGTTTTCGCTACCTGCCTCCACACTACAACCATCCGTTTCAATACATGCGTAATCTGTTGAATCGCTTAAGCCGCTGAAATCCGAGTCTGAATCCGAGCTAATGTCGCTATAGCTTGCTGTTCTATCCGCCATGTTTGTTTGTGTTGGCATCACTGTGTGACGTCACAGGAAAATGGACGGGTGTATATAACGATGGTTAAAATCAGGCACTTTGAAGCTTTTTTTAGGGATATTGCGTGATGGGTAAAATTTTGAAAAAAACTTCGAAAAATAAAATAAGCCACTGGGAACTGATTTTTAATGGTTTTAACCCTTCTGAAATTGTGATAATGTTCCCCTTTAACATGAGAATATAACATTATAACAACATTTATATGTCGGAGAAGACAGACATTGTACCATTTATTAACTGGAAAACAAAATGAAGAAAACAAGCATAAATGAGAGCGGTCAAGGTCTAGTTCAGGGTTTTTCAACCACTGTAAGATACAGTCTGGTGTGCCGTGGGAGATTATCTAATTTCACCTATTTGGGTTAAAAATATGTTTTGCAAACCAGTAATTATAGTCTGTAAATGATGTGTTGTTGTTGAGTGTCAGTGCTGTCTAGAGCGTGGCAGAGTAACCGTGTAATACTCTTCCATATCAGTAGGTGGCAGCCGGTAGCTAATTGCTTTGTGGGAGGCAGTGTGCAGGTAAGAAGGTGTCTAATGCTTAAACCGAAAATAAACAAAAGGTGAGTGCCCCTAAGAAAAGGCATCAAAGCTTAGGGAAGGCTATGCAGAACGAAACTAAAACTGAACTGGCTACAAAGTCAACAAAAACAGAATGCTGGACGACAGCAAAGAGTTGAGGAATGCTCATCAAACACTGATTTGGAACATCCCACAGGTGTGCAGGCTAATTGGGAACAGGTGGGTGCCATGATTGGGTATAAAAACAGCTTCCCAAAAAATGCTCAGTCTTTCACAAGAAAGGATGGGGCGAGGTACACCACTTTGTCCACAACTGCGTGAGCAAATAGTCAAACAGTTTAAGAACAACGTTTCTCAAAGTGCAATTGGAAGAAATTTAGGGATTTCAACATCTAGAGTCCATAATATCATCAAAAGGTTCAGACAATCTGGAGAAATCACTCCACGTAAGCGGCATGGCCAGGAACCAACATTGAATGACCGTGACCTTCGATCCCTCAGACGGCACTGTATCAAAAACAGACATCAATCTCTAAAGGATATCACCACATGGGCTCAGGAACACTTCAGAAAACCACTGTCAGTAACTACAGTTGGTCGATACTTCTGTAAGTGCAAGTTAAAGCTCTACTATGCAAAGCGAAAGCCATTTATCAACAACACCCAGAAACGCCGCCGGCTTCTCTGGGCCTGAGATCATCTAAGATGGACTCATGCAAAGTGAAAAAGTGTTCTGTGGTCTGACTAGTCAACATTTCAAATTGTTTTTGGAAATATTCGACATCGTGTCATCCGGACCAAAGGGGAAGCGAAACATCCAGACTGCTATCGACGCAAAGTTGAAAAGCCAGCATCTATGATGGTATGGGGGTGCATTAGTGCCCAAGGCATGGGTAACTTACACATCTGTGAAGGCACCATTAATGCTGAAAGGTACATACAGGTTTTGGAACAATCTAAGCGCCATCTTTTTCATGGACGCCCCTGCTCATTTCAGCAAGACAATGCCAAGCCACATTCAGCACGTGTTACAACAGCGTGGCTTCGTAAAAAAAAGAGTGCGGGTACTTTCCTGGCCCGCCTGCAGTCCAGACCTGTCTATCATCAAAAATGTGTGGCGCATTATGAAGCGTAAAATACGACAGCGGAGACCCCGGACTGTTGAACGACTGAAGCTCTACATAAAACAAGAATGGGAAAGAATTCCACTTTCAAAGCTTCAACAATTAGTTTCCTCAGTTTCCAATCATTTATTGAGTGTTGTTAAAAGAAAAGGTGATGTAACACAGTGGTGAACATGCCCTTTCCCAACTACTTTGGCACGTGTTGCAGCCATGAAATTCTAAGTTAATTATTATTTGCAAAAAAAAAAATTTTTATGAATTTGAACATCAAATGTCTTGTCTTTGTAGTGCATTCAATTGAATATGGCTTGAAAAGGATTTGCAAATCATTTTAATCCGTTTATATTTACAGTTAACACAATTTCCCAACTCATATGGAAACGGGGTTTAAGATTGCTTTGTCCATCACCTATTGAGGCATTAAAGTGAGCCTCAGCATAATATTTAAATTCCTTAATGATAAGAATGAATAAATTATTATCCGAATTATTTTCTGAGTCGTATATCTTATCATTTGTTTTTATATAGGAGTCCATCTTCTAGTTCTATTCATGTCTTTGTCCATACCTGCTTTTTTCTCACACTTCAAGTGCAAGCCGCATCTTTTTGGCGCCTCTTCGGTTTACACTTTCATGCTTTTTTTTATCACCTTCACAGATCCAGCTTGTTCTCAAATCCATATGTTCCCATTGATTTGTTCCAGTGACTTTGTTCCGCCTGACATGAAGTTCAAAAGGGAACTGCACTCTTTTTGCATTTTTGCCCATCGTTCACAATCATTACGAGACACAAGAACACACGTCTTATTTATTTTTTTTGTAGGATTTTAAAGATGATAAAAAAAAAAAAACGCTTGAAAGATGATACATTTTTGTTTCATCTGACCACAGAACTTTCCTCCAGAAGGTCTTATCTTTGTCCATGTGATGTCAGATGAAACAAAAATTGAGCTGTTTGGCCACAATACCCAGGAAAATGTTTGGACGAAAAAAAAGGTGAGGCCTTTAATCCCAGGAACACCATACCTACCGTCAAGCATGGTGGTGGTAGTATTATGCTCTGGGCCTGTTTTGCTGCCAATGGAACTGGTGCTTTACAGAGAGTAAATGGGACAATGAAAAAGGAGGATTACCTCCAAATTCTTCAGGACAACCTAAAATCATCAGCCCGGAGGTTGGGTCTTGGGCGCAGTTGGGTGTTCCAACAGGACAATGACCCCAAACACACGTCAAAACTGGTCAAGGAATGGCTAAATCAGGCTAGAATTAAGATTTTAGAATGGCCTTCCTAAAGTCCTGACTTAAAGGGGAACATTATCACAATTTCAGAAGGGTTGAAACCATTAAAAATCAGTTCCCAGTGGCTTATTTTATTTTTCGAAGTTTTTTTCAAAATTTTACCCATCACGCAATATCCCTAAAAAAGGCTTCAAAGTGCCTGATTTTAACCATCGTTATATACACCCGTCCATTTTCCTGTGACGTCACATAGTGAAGCCAACACAAACAAACATGGCGGATAGAACAGCAAGCTATAGCGACATTAGCTCGGATTCAGACTCGGATTTCAGCGGCTTAAGCGATTCAACAGATTACGCATGTATTGAAACGGATGGTTGTAGTGTGGAGGCAGGTAGCGAAAACCAAATTGAAGAAGAAACTGAAGCTATTGAGCCATATCGGTTTGAACCGTATGCAAGCGAAACCGAGGAAAACGACACGACAGCCAGCGACACGGGAGAAAGCGAGGACGAATTCGGCGATCGCCTTCTAACCAACGATTGGTATGTGTTTGTTTGGCATTAAAGGAAACTAACAACTATGAACTAGGTTTACAGCATATGAAATACATTTGGCAACAACATGCACTTTGAGAGTGCAGACAGCCCATTTCAGGCGCGCTAAGAACATATATTTTTCCACGATTTCAGCACTCAGGTTAACCATACCTAAATAGACACAAAATACTACATTACACAAGACTACTCGAATGATTGAAAAAAATAAATGTTTTTAAGCTAAATTACTGGTAAACACAGTTTATGTATAATAATTTACGTAAAACCGCAAGTAATGAATAAAGTTTTCATCAATTAATATATTCTGTAGACATACCCTCATCCGCTCTCTTTTCCTGAAAGCTGATCTGTCCAGTTTTGGAGTTGATGTCAGCATCTGCTTTGAGTGTCGCAGGATATCCACACATTCTTGCCATCTCTGTCGTAGCATAGCTTTCGTGGGTAAAGTGTGCGGAACAAACGACTGACCATTTTGTCGGCTTTCCCCACACCCTCGCATTTTGAACAAATTCCGTCCAATTTCTTGCCACTTTCGCATCTTTGGGCCACTGGTGCAACTTGAATCCGTCCCTGTTCGTGTTGTTACACCCTTCGACAACACACCGACGAAAGTGAGAAAATGGCGGATTGCATCCGAGAGCGAATAATAGAAAAGCGTTTAATTCACCAAAATTCCCCCATTTAGAGTTCGGAAATCGGTTAAAAAAATATATGGTCTTTTTTCTGCAACATCAAAGTATATATTGACGCTTACATAGGTCTGGTGATAATGTTCCCCTTTTAAACGTGTGGACAATGCTGAAGAAACAAGTCCATGTCAGAAAACCAACAAATTTAGCTGAACTGCACCAATTTTGTCAAGAGGAGTGGTCAAAAACTCAACCAGAAGCTTGTGGATGGCTACCAAAAGCGCCTTATTGCAGTCAAACTTGCCAAGGGACATGTAAGCAAATATTAACATTGCTGTATGTATACTTTTGACCCTTTTTCAGTAGACCCATAATAAATTCATAAAAGAACCAAACTTCATGAACGTTTTTGTGACCAACAACTATGTGCTCCAATCACTACATCACAAAAAATAAGAGTTGTGAAAATGATTGGAAACTCAAGACAGCCATGACATGATGTTCTTTACAAGTGTATGTACACTCTTGACCACGACTGTATATACACTATATTGCCAAAAGTATTTGGCCACCTGCCTTGACTCACATATGAACTTGAAGTGCCATCCCATTCCTAACCCATAAGGTTCAATATGATGTCAGTCCACCTTTTGCAGCTATTACAGCCTCAACTCTTCTGGGAATATTATGTTTGAACTGGACTGTAAGGTAGAAGCGATTAAACACAATCATGACACACATTGACAATACGCAAGATGACACTAGCCACATGTATCAGTTGGTAAGTGAATATGACAATGTACAGTTGAAAGCATCTCAATACGCTGAGCACCACCTACAAGACTTGGAACATGATATAGACCCGGACAATCATTTCCTCCTCAATATCAATGAGAGAGAACTGCTGCTACTACACCAATGAACAGTACAACCAGAATATTATTACTAAAGGCAGATTATCAATTATCCATTTCAATAGTAGAAGCCTAAACAGGAATTTCAAGGACATCAATGACTATTCACACACCTTTTCACAACCATTTAAACCATTTAATATAATTGCATAATTTCTTATGCATATTTGAAATAAAAATATATCAATATATCAAAATCAACTGCAAATATGTTTCATTGGCAGCACAGCACTCATTATGTCAATCAATAATAAAACCCAACTTTGTTTTTCACTGATTATTGCTAAATTTGCGGACCCCTCAGACATACTTGCCAACCCTCCCGGATTTTCCGGGAGACTCCCGAAATTTTCTCCCTAAAATCTCCCGAAATTCAGGCGGAGCTGGAGGCCACGCCCCCTCCAGCTCCATGCGGACCTGAGTCCGCTTTCCCACGATATAAACAGTGTGCCTGCCCAATCATTATAACTGTAGAATGATCGAGGGCGAGTTGTTGGTTTCTTATGTGGGTTTATTGTTAGGCAGTTTCATTAACGTCCTCCCAGCGTGGTAACAACACACAACAACAGCAGTCACGTTTTTGTCTACCGTAAAGCAGTTCGTCTGCCGTAAACAGCAATGTTGTGACACTCTTGAACAGGACAATACTGCCATCTATAACATCAATAACATCTACGGCTTTTAGAGAGTGCAGTGCACAACTGCGCACACAACAAAGAGACAAAGCAGAAGAACGAGGAAGATACAGCCGTGGCGACGCCGACGACGAGTAAGATGAAGAAATACGCTTTGTTGCACCTTTCCTGCCTGAGTCCGGCGATTAGTTGCAAATCTTGCTTTATTGATTGCTTGCACACAGCCAATCCAACACAAAACAAACTAGTCCCCGCCCGCACTCACGCTACCGCTCCCTCTCTTCTCTCACTGACGTCACTCACCTCACATGCTCACCTATTAAAGGGCCACACACACACATACGCTACTCTCATAACAGCTTGTAAGTTCCAAGCCGCAGCTGCGATTGGACCTGGATAGCCTCCGGGAAGAAGTAGTGGACTACCAAGTGCTTGGCACTGAAGATCTTCCTCAGGAAGCAAAGATTGACCGCTTTTGGGCCATGCTAGGGAGAGATGGAAGATTCCAGACTCTAATGCATTTGATGAAAGCACTTTTGTGCGTGCCACACATCAATGCATCATCAGAGAGGGTGTTCAGCATGGTTAGAAAAACAGTGACAGAGAATAGAACAAGGATGGACAATTCAACCCTTAACCCAACAATGAGTAGATGAGTGTTATGTGTGTGTATATGTGTAAATAAATGAACACTGAAATTCAAGTATTTATTTTATTTATATATACATATATATATAATAAAATAAATATATATATATGTATATATATAGCTAGAATTCACTGAAAGTCAAGTATTTCTTATATATATATATATATATATATATATATATATATATATATATATATATATATATATATATATATATATATATATATGAAATACTTGACTTGGTGAATTCTAGCTGTAAATATACTCCTCCCCTCTTAACCACGCCCCTAACCACGCCCCCGCCCCAACCACGCCCCCGCCCCACACCCCGACCACGTCCACCCCACCCCCCTCCCGAAATCGGAGGTGTCAAGGTTGGCAAGTATGCCCTCAGATGTAAAGACATGATGTGCCTCCAAACTTTTCTCCTCTAAACTCCGTAAGTATCAAACAAAGTGAGGTAGTAGCAAGCATGCCCTCTTGATGATGATAAATGGTTTAAATTTAAAATATATATATTTTTCCTAAGAATGTAAAAATCCACTTTGTTCAATTTTAAATATTTATTCCATGATCGCTTTTTTATTTGCCTCTAAACCTTTCGAAATCTGCCCTGATTCAGGTAAATAAACAGCAGCCTAATGGGACTCGAGACCAGAGGTGTCAAACTCATTTAAGCTCAGGGGCCCGCACGGAGAAAAATCCATTCCCACGCGGCCCCGGCTGGGAAATCCATGGCATTAAAACTCGAGACAACTTCAGATTATTTTCTTTGTCTTACTTTGGCCAAGAATAAACAAGCACATTCTGAAAATGCACACATTATAAATAGTCCTCTTGGTAAGTGAATACTTTTAGATATTTAGGGAAAGTAAATAAATACCGTATTTTTCGGAGTATAAATCGCACCTGCCGAAAATGCATAATAAAGAAGGAAAAAAACATATATAAATTGCACTGGAAAAGAACTGTGACTTATAGTCCGAAAAATACGGTAAGTACTTTTATCTTTAATTATGATCATGATTTCTGGTTATGTTGACGGCACACCGCTGTCTCGCCTCTGAATAGACCCCTTTTTGAGACCAGTTGATCTGCCGCTCTTCTTTCCTGTTCTGCATGAAGAGACACCAGTCCGGAAGGTGTCCCAAGTCGTGAACCTGGGGTGGACCACTCTTCTATGCATCAGTTAGTGACGTCTCTGCCTTGTCGACTTGTCTACATGGGAGATGATCCCCTGAAGATCCTCTGCGGTTTTTTTCGACGGACTCGATGCTCACATTATCTGTTAATGTAATTGTGGAGGGAGATGTCGCCAGCGCTGCCTGCAGGAGCAAAGGTCACCGCCTCTGTCCATGGTGCTGAGAACAGAGCACCATCAGACGGGGGCGTGGCAGTGCTGATGGCAAGACACAGCTGGCAGGTGATTAGATTTCACAGGTGGTAATAATAATAACTGAGATTTATATAGCACTTTTCTAAGTACCCAAAGTCGCTTTACATGTAGAACCCATCATTTATTCACACCTGGTGGTGGTAAGCTACTTTCATAGCCACAGCTGCCCTGGGGTAGACTGACGGAAGCGTGGCTGCAATTTGCGACCACCACCTATCATTCATCATTCAATTCACCGGTGTGAGTGGCACCGGGGGCAAAGGGTTAAGTGTCCCGCCCAAGGACACAACGGCAGCAATTTTTTTGGATGGTAAGAGGCGGGGAGCGAACCTGCAACCCTCAGGTTCCTGGCACGGTTGCTCTACCCACTACGCCATGCCGCCCCTGGTACATGTTAATCTATTCATCTGTTGTCTTTAACAGTAAGCGGCCGGGAGCAGGAGGGGAGAGAGGATACGGACGTGACTAAAAAAGTCACGTTCTACTGGAGAGAAAACCTTTGGTGAAACATTATTATTAAAACCTTGTGAAAACCTGCACGCTTGGCTCCTGTGAAGTATATGTCAGTGGTACCGCTAGGAAGCGACCTCAACGGTGCCCACTCGGTATCCATTGCAGCTGGTCACCCAGGAGAGGTGGGTGGGCCCTTAGTAAGCTTTCTTCTTTTACACAGGCTGGGATTTTGGAGTTTTTCCTTGCCCAGATGTGGGTTGAGATCAGGGGGTGTTGTTGTGGTTTGTGAAGCCCTTTGAGGCACAATACAAATAAGTTGTGATTGATTGATGGGTGGTGCAGTTTTCTTTTATGCTCTAGTTCAGTGTTTTTCAACCTTTTTTGAGCCAAGGCACATTTTTTTCATTGAAAAATCATAAAAAAATTAAACTCAGTAGAAAATAAAAAGTCATCGCAATTGTTGGATATTAATTTAAACCATAACCAAGCACGCATCACTCAAAGTAGGTGTACTGTCACCACCTGTCACATCACGACGTGACTTATTTTGAGTGTTTTAGTTCTTGTCTTGCGCTCCTATTTTGGTGGCTTTTCCTGTTTTGTCGATATTTTCCTGTAGCAGTTTCATGTCTTCCTCTGAGCGATATTCCCCGCATCTACTTTGTTTTAGCAATCACAAATATTTCAGTTGTTTTTAATCCTTCTTTGTGTGGACATTGTTGATTGTCATGTCATGTACGGATGTACTTTGTGGACGCCGTCTTTGCTCCACAGTAAGTCTTTGCTGTCGTCCAGCATTCTGTTTTTGTTTACTTAGTAGCCAGTTCAGTTTTAGTTTTGTTCTGCGTAGCCATCCCTAAGCTTTAATGCCTTTTCTTAGAGGCACTCGCCTTTTGCTTATTTTTGGTTTGAGCATTAGACATCTTTTTTACCTGCACGCTGCCTCCCGCTGTCTTCTGCATATTATGATCACGACAAACCATCGTCGTCTCACACAACGTGTTCCTGACATCTACAAAGCAATTAGCTACCGGCTGCCACCTACTGATATGGAAGAGTATTACACGGTTACTCTGCCGAGATCGAGACAGCACCGACATTTAACATCAACACATTATTTGCGGATTATAATTACTGGTTTGCAAAAAATATTTTTAACCCAAATAGTAGAAATTAGATAATCTGTGAGTAGTGGGATCACACTCCTCAGCCTTCCTGGTAAGGTCTATTCAGGTGTACTGGAGAGGAGGCTACGCCGGATAGTCGAACCTCGGATTCAGGAGGAACAGTGTGGTTTTCGTCCTGGTCGTGGAACTGTGGACCAGCTCTATACTCTCGGCAGGGTCCTTGAGGGTGCATGGGAGTTTACCCAACCAGTCTACGTGTGCTTTGTGGACTTGGAGAAGGCATTAGACCGTGTCCCTCGGGAAGTCCTGTGGGGAGTGCTCAGAGAGTATGGGGTATCGGACTGTCTGATTGTGGCGGTCCGCTCCCTGTATGATCAGTGTCAGAGCTTGGTCCGCATTGCCGGAAGTAAGTCGGACCCGTTTCCAGTGAGGGTTGGACTCCGCCAAGGCTGCCCTTTGTCACCCATTCTGTTCATAACTTTTATGGACAGAATTTCTAGGCGCAGTCAAGGCGTCGACAGGATCCGGTTTGGTGGCTGCAGGATTAGGTCTCTGCTATTTGCAGATGATGTGGTCCTGATGGCTTCATCTGGCCAGGATTTTCAGCTCTCACTGGATAGGTTCGCAGCCGAGCATAAAGCGACTGGGATGGGAATCAGAACCTCCAAGTCCGAGTCTATGGTTCTCGCCCGGAAAAGGGTGGAGTGCCATCTCCGGGTTGGGGAGGAGATCTTGCCCCAAGTGGAGGAGTTCAAGTACCTCGGAGTCTTGTTCACGAGTGAGGGAAGAGTGGATGGTGAGATCGACAGGCGCATCGGTGTGGCGTCTTCAGTAATGCGGACGGTGTATCGATCCGTTGTGGTGAAGAAGGAGCTGAGCCGGAAGGCAAAGCTCTCAATTTACCGGTCGATCTACGTTCCCATCCTCACCTATGGTCATGAGCTTTGGGTTATGACCGAAAGGACAAGATCACGGGTACAAGCGGCCCAAATGAGTTTCCTCCGCCGGGTGGCGGGGCTCTCCCTTAGAGATAGGGTGAGAAGCTCTGTCATCCGGGAGGAGCTCAAAGTAAAGCCGCTGCTCTTCCACATGGAGAGGAGCCAGATGAGGTTGTTTGGGCATCTGGTCAGGGTGCCACCTGAATGTCTCCCTAGGGAGGTGTTTTGGACACGTCCGACCGGGAGGAGGCCACAGGGAAGACCCAGGACACATTGAGAAGACTATGTCTCCCGGCTGGCCTGGGAGCGCCTCGGGATCCCCCGGGAGGAGCTGGACGAAGTGGCTGGGGAGAGGGAAGTCTGGGCTTCCCTGATTAGGCTGCTGCCCCCGCGACCCGACCTCGGATAAGCGGAAGAAGATGGATGGGTTTGCAAAAAATATTTTTAACCCAAATAGGTGACATTAAATAATCTCCCACGGCACACCAGACTGTATCAGTGGTTGAAAAACACTGCTCTAGCTAAGAAAATATTCAATTTATTCATGGTGATCCTACTCCAATGAAATGTGTTCAGTACGGTAAGTCTCGGAACCGATTAGCCGCAATAAACGAGCGCGCCCGAATACCCTGTTGCAGCTCCACATCAATGTAGCAAATTGGGCGGATTGTGGCGGAGAATCACCCTGGCGGAGATAAACTAATGGCATTTATTCAAGATGCATAATTAAGCATCATGGGAATGCTTACTGGGAGATCCCCGTGCACACTTGGCTGTCTCCTGCTGACAGATTGTTATGGGAAACTGATTAAAGGCAAAGCCCTTGGGGGGGCAGACAATCTCACACACACACATTTGGCTTCAACAGGACATCTTTTTTTCATATTTATTAAAGAAATACTTACACAAAATAGAGCATTAGTGAAACAAGACAAGATTGCACACAGGAATAATTATAATAATTAATAGTATTTACCAAAAGTAACACTGTTGGTAACTGTTTTAAGGAGCGAGGTGAAGCATCACAGTCACACTACACTCGACGGTACAAATAACATGGGTATAAATATTGGACATCTAGAAAAATACACACGCTCTCCGCATTCTATTCGTACACTATCAACAGTTTCGTAGAAAAGAAATCGAGACACACAGTCATGCTGTGTTGATTAGCACCGGCTGGTCAAGTTCCACGTAGGAATTTGGCGTAACGTCACCTAAATAGCAAAGTCTTTTAAAATAAAATATTAAAACTCTTTTTTTTTTTTTTTTTGCCCCCCTCTCTTCGTCGATCAAAATAAAGATTTCTATTAAAACAAGAATCCCCGAAGAATTCAATAAGAAAAGTTGCAAGCCATTTTCAAAAGCTTAGGCAAAATAAAATCATGTTTTATTGTGTGTATTTTTTATTTTTTTGCATATATAAATCAGCAATACCTCTTCTGATATTAACTTACACCACCTTTATTTACAAAATGTACAACGTTTGAGAGGAGAAGTGAGGTTTGGTTCAGGTTGGCTGCAGGAGACCACATTGCATTGGGGGGGGGGGGGGGGGGGGGGGGGGGACCATGGAAAACAAGTCATGCTGTGTCTGCACCAGTTTTTTTTTTTTTTTTTTTTTACTGCTACAATCTACTTGAGTTCAGTTTATTCCCTGAGCTACTAACAGTCTGATCATTGGCGACAAAAGAGGAGCTTAAGGAGTACAAACAACTCCCCCCTTTTTTCCTCGCTCAACAGGAAGACGAGCATTTCAACGTATTTAAGGATGAACACAAGTATGTTGGACACTTTTAAGCAAGGCATGCGTGCCTTTTGAAAGAGCACGTTTAAAAAAAATAAAAAATAAAGTGTACTGTAGCCTACAGTGGAACCCGCTAAGCTCGATGCCCTTGTCGACAAAAACAGAATGCTGGACGACAGCAAAGACTTACTGTGGAGCAGAGACGGCGTCCACAAAGTACATCCGTACATGAAATAATTTTCCTCCGCTTGTGCGTAATTTTTAAATAGCATCTCGTATTGTAGCGACATGAGTATTGTTTGTGGGCTTAAGTTATTTTGTTTTGAAGGCCTGACTTTGGTGGCGATATGTTTTTGCCAGGCATTACGACATACTTGCCAACCTTGAGACCTCCGATTTCGGGAGGTAGGGGTGGGGGGTGGGGAGGGCGTGGTCGGGGTGGGGCGGGGCGTGGCTAAGAGGGGAGGAGTATATTTACAGTTAGAATTCACCAAGTCAAGTATTTCTTATATATATATATATATATATATGTATGTGTGGGGAAAAAAAAATCACAAGACTACTTCATCTCTACAGGCCTGTTTCATGAGGGGTTCCCTCAATCATCAGGAGAAAATTTCCTGATGATTGAGGGAACCCCTCATGAAAACAGGCCTGTAGAGATGAAGTAGTCTTGTGATTTTTTTTTCCCACACATACATATATTGCGCTCTACTACGGTATCGAGCACTATTTTTTGGATAACCTTATTAAGACATATATATATATATATATATATATAAGAAATACTTGACTTTCAGTGAATTCTAGCTATATATATATATATATATATATATATATATATATATATATATATATATATATATATATAAATATTAATAAAAGAAATACTTGAATTTCAGTGTTCATTTATTTACACATATACACACACATAACACTCATCTACGTTAAGGGTTGAATTGTCCATCCTTGTTCTATTCTCTGTCACTATTTTTCCAACCATGCTGAACACCCTTTCGCAGGTACCCAGAAAGGTTTCGAGTACCACCAAAAAAACTGAATCTCTGAAGACAGTATAAAAATCTGTGTTAAAGGTGTACAAATACTGTTTGTATAATAAGCATGTTATTGTTTACAAATGAGGGTTAAGAGTTCAGTACTAAAAAAACAAAAAAAGAATGTGGCTTAAGTACAGTTTTTTAATTGAGCTGCTGCATTTTTTGGTTGGGTTGTTTATTTATTTTCAGTAACTTCTACATTTCTAAAAGGGGAGGAATGTAATAGAGTGATCTATGTTTGTCTGTTGCCATCTCCTGGTGAATGTTGGCTATAGCGTACTGGGGTTACTTTTTGATTGGCCAACGATTTACGTGGTGTTGCGCACCTGACGTCAAGTGTGTGAGTCTGTTCTGAAGTCTACAGTAAAGAGACGTACTTCATCACCTCACCTGGTTATTGCCTCCAACTCAATATATTACAACAACATTGCTGTTTACGGCAGACGAACTGCTTTACGGTAGAATAAAACATGACTGCTGTTGGAGTGTGTCGTTACCGCGCTGGGAGGACGTTAATGAAACTGCCTAACAATAAACCCACATAAGAAACCAAGAACTCGCCCTCCATCATTCTACAGTTATAACTTGTTTGGGCAGGCACGCTGTTTATATTGTGGGAAAGCGGACTTGAATACAGGCTGTTGACACGTCACTCAGGTCCGCACGGAGCTGGCGGGGGCGTGGCTTCCAGCTCCGCCTGAATTTCGGGAGAAAATTTGTCCCGGGAGGTTTTCGGGAGAGGCGCTGAATTTCGGGAGTCTCCCGGAAAATCCGTGAGGGTTGGCAAGTATGCATTACGATTATTTTATACTCTCATTTAACCATGTAAATTTCATGTATTATGTGTGTCATGATCCGTTTTGTTTAGTCGTGTTCTGTTTTGTGCACTTCTGGGTTTGTTTTGGTTACCATGGGTACTAATTGGGTTCACCTGCCTCTGGTTAGTGGTCGGCACGCTCACCTGCTGCCGGAAACTAATCGGAGAGCTGTTCATTAACCTTTCTCGCCACGCTCAGTCTGGCTTCGTTCGTTGCTGTATGCAACATTCACGTTGGATTTCTTGTTTTCTGGCTAATGATTCCTGTGTTGGGTTTCTGTTCCTTGGCTTCTCGTGAAATCGGCTCGCTTTCCTTTTGTTTGTTTCCTGTCTTTTTGTAATGTAGGGTGAAAAAATAGCTCCCTGATTAGTGCTCGGCAGCAGGTGAGCGTGCCGACCACTAACCAGAGGCAGGTGAACCCAATTAGTACCCGTGGGAACCAAAAAAATCCCCGAGGTGCACAAAACAGGAACTAAGGGAGTCCAAAACAAACATAATATGACCAAACAAAACATGATCCGGGCCACGGATCATGACAATGTGACTAGAATGCCAATAAAGCTCTCTGGTGGGTAAAAATCCAAAAATAATATTAAATAAATGTGCAGAATCCAGGTTAATGCTTTTATTTTGGCGCTTAATTTGCTCTGATCAGGAAGTCGCTGTCAACTAGACCGGAGGGCACGTTGCAGTTAGAGCTGCCTTCAGAGGGGTCGCTTGTAACAGTGAGTGAATCTCATATTATTACTCAATTGCCTCTGCATTTGATCGTTATAATTTTTTGAAATACACTGTAAATCTTTTTTGTTTTTTTTTAGGTAAATACACATTTTATTGTGAAATATACAGTGGTTTACAAAAAAAATATTTTAAATGAAAAAACGGCACCACTGTTGCGATTCCTTTACCGTCATTTTTACAGTTTACAATTCTATGCATAATATAAGTCACGCAGATAATTATTCATGTATTTTTATTTACAGTATTTTTCGGACTATAAACCGCTTTTTTTTCTCCCCATACTTTTTTCCCCACGCTTTGGACTGTGCGGCTGACTTATGGATGTTTCTTCGCAAACGGCCATAATGTTGTGTATTTAAGAAATGGTGTTCATACGACACCAACAGAGACACTGAAAAGGTGTCTTATTGCTTCTGCTACGGCGCCATCTTTTGGACGAGTTCGCTCCCTGCAGGTGCCGCCGGCCGAAAACGACCTTCCCGTTTAATACCTAGACCCGAAAGTATTCATCCAGGGCGTTTTCGGCTCGAAAAGATTCTTCGTTCATCACAAAGTGTTACAGTGTAACTAAAACAATTCGTATTTACACAACTGTCCCATGTGTGATGTCTGTCGGAGTGCTCAAGATAGCGTCATTAGTATTAGTGAAAATGCTAACATGTTTACAGATGTTTGTGTTAGTATTATTACTTTACAATGGTATTCTTTTTGTGTTTTTTTTGTAAATTCACCAAAACGTCATTGTGGTGTTATTGGGTCTGTTTAGCTGATTAGAGAGCTGGCTTCCGCAGATAGTGGGTCCATGATGATGACTTCTGTTTTGTTTGATCAGCCGTTTTACTGCCGTGTGACAGTCACTGTTTGGAAACAATTAAGGTATATATATATTAACATTTGAAAACAAATGTTGCACTGGTATATATCTGTGGCTTATAGTTTGGTGTGGCTAATATATGTAAACCTATTTATTTCTACTAAAATTTGGTGAGTGCGGCTTAAATATCGGTGCACTTTATCGCCCGGAAAATTTGGTAATTAAAAATGTTTGGAATGTACAGTATGATAATATATTTTCTGCGCTATTAGACAATATTAACATTTCAAAGAAATGCCAATGTTATGTTGATAAGAATTACGTATGTCAACGTCGACTTTTTAGAAATAGAGGGAAGGTGCCGACCGGGATTTGATGAGTTGTTCGACGGACTCCAGCCCGGAAAATACAGTAATTAAAAATGCTTGGAATGTACAGTATGATAATGTATTTTTTGCACTATTAGACACTATTAACATTTAAAAGAAATGCCAATGTTATGTTGATAAGAATTACGTATGTCAATGTCGACTTTTTAGAAATAAAGGGTAGATGCCGACCGGGATTTGATGAGTTGTTCGATGGACTCCAGCCCGGAAAATACAGTAATTAAAAATGTTTGGAATGTACAGTATGATAATATATTTTCTGCACTATTAGACAATATTAACATTTAAAAGAAATGCCAATGTTATGTTGATAAGAATTACGTATGTCAACGTTGACTTTTTAGAAATAAAGGGTAGATGCCAACCGGGATTTGATGAGTTGTTCGACGGACTCCAGCCCGGAAAATACAGTAATTAAAAATGTTTGGAATGTACAGTATGATAATATATATTTTTGCACTATTAGACAATATTAACATTTAAAAGAAATGCCAATGTTATGTTGATAAGAATTACGTATGTCAACTTCGACTTTTTAGAAATAGAGGGAAGGTGCCGACCGGGATTTGATGAGTTGTTCGACGGACTCCAGCCAGGAAAATACAGTAATTAAAAATGTTTGGAATGTACAGTATGATACTGTATTTTTTGCAATAATAGACAATATTAACATTTAAAAGAAATGCTAATGCTATGTTGATAAGAATTACGTTTGTCAACGTCGACTTTTTAGAAATAAAGGGAAGGTGCCGACCGGGATTTGATGAGTTGTTCGACGGACTCCAGCGGGTTCCACTGTACCAATACATTATATTCCTCGGAAGACCTGAAGCAACAGCAGTGCAAACACAATGATTGATGTATTGCTACCATCAAATTACCATCATCCTGGTTTTTTAGCTTTCCTCCTCTAAGTGCTTTTTGTTGAGCTCTTCATGGAAAGAAGTGAGGCAAGGACTGCAGTCACCTCAAATCAAACTCGATTCTTCAAGGCCGTGGGCAGGAACGCTGGCGGCAGTCAGTAAATCCACCCCTTTGGACACCCAAATAATCACTAGTGTAAAATAACCCTGTCACACGTCGTTGGAGCCCTGGCTGGTGCAGGACGAGAAGCTGTCGTAAAGCGAGTCGCTGAGGGAGCCCTTTGGATCCGGGCGAGCCTTGCCATGGAGGTTGCCGGAGGAAGGCTCACGCTGCACCGCATCACGCCTTCCGCCGTCAGCAACGGCCTCTTTTGGGATGCTGTGACTCAGATGGCTGAGGGACTCCGAGGTTTCGTCCACAGCGCCCGGCTGGTTGGCGCCCACGACGCTCTTCTCCAGGGTGACCTGCATTGGCAAATACCAGCACATTTAGACCCTCCAAGGTTCTACACCTGTTCAGTCACACTGCAAAAAGTTAGTGTTCAAAAACAAGAAAAAAATAAATACAAAAATGAGGGGTATTTTATTTGAACTAAGCAAAATTATCTGCCAATAGAACAAGAAAATTTGGCTTGTCAAGACTTTCCAAAACAAGCAAAATTAGCTAACTTCAATGAACCCAAAAATACCTTAAAATAAGTATATTCTCACTAATAACAAGTGCACTTTTCTTGGTAGAACAAAAAGGGACCTTTTTTGCTCAATATGTTGGAAAATGAAGTAAATGCTAGTGCCATTATCTTGACATAATGATATGCGCCCGGCATTACATTTCTTGAAACCAGCAAACTTATACTAAAAACTAATTTATTGTTCTTAATGGAAAGGCAACAAGGCAAGCGCTTGTTACTCTCGGGGTCTACTAGCTGCTCAGGCAAATCATATTGTCTAAAAATGCATTTTTCCATTGATAACATGACATCATCGCGTCAAGTGCGTGCTCTTTCAGTCAATTAGTGCGCATATATACAGCCCGGCCCCTGGCCAAAACATTTTTATTTGTAATTTTGAAGAATTTACCTGAATGTGCATGATGTGCACAAAATAATAGAATGATAAATGACACAAAATGTTACTGCATATGTCAGCAGACTAGACTGATTTGGGATGTCGATGCTACCAAAACACAGTTTTATTTAGAAAAGTATCGAAAAGTACCGAAAAGTATCGAAATAATTTTAGTACCGGTACCAAAATATGTCTACACTGCAAAAAGTCAGTGTTCAAAAACAAGAAAAAAAATACAAAAATGAGGGGTATTTTATTTGAACTAAGCAAAATTATCTGCCAATAGAACAAGAACATTTGGCTTGTCAAGACTTTCCAAAACAAGCAAAATTAGCTAACTTCAATTAACCCCAAAATACCTTAAAATAAGTATATTCTCACTAATAACAAGTGCACTTTTCTTGGTAGAAAAAAATATGCTCAATATGTTGAAAAATAATCTTAAATGAAGTAAATGCTAGTGCCATTATCTTGACATAATGATATGCGCCCAGCATTACATTTCTTGAAACCAGCAAACTTATACTAAAAACTAATTTATTGTTCTTAATGGAAAGGCAACAAGGCAAGCGCTTGTTACTCTCGGGGTCTACTAGCCGCTCAGGCAAATCATATTGTCTAAAAATGCATTTTTCCATGGATAACATGACATCATCGCGCCAAGTGCGTGCTCTTTCAGTCAATTAGTGCGCATATATACAGCCCGGCCCCCGGCCAAAACATTTTAATTTGTAATTTTGAAGAATTTACCTGAATGTGCATGATGTGCACAAAATAATAGAATGATAAATGACACAAAATGTTACTGCATATGTCAGCAGACTAGACTGATTTGGGATGTCGATGCTACCAAAACACAGTTTTATTTAGAAAAGTATCGAAAAGTACCGAAGGGCAAACGTTTGGACACACCTTCTCATTTCAATGTGTTTTCTTTATTTTCATGACTATTTACATTGTAGATTGTCACTGAAGGCATCAAAACTATGACACCTGTGAAGTGAAAACCCTTTAAAACCTCTTTAAGCTCATGGTGAGAATGCCAAGAGTGTGCAAAGCAGTAATAAGAGCAAAGGGTGGCTATTTTGAAGAAGCTAGAAAATAAAACATGTTTTCAGTTATTTCACCTTTTTTATTTCACATAAATTCACACGTGTTCATTCATAGTTTTGATGTATTAGCAAATACCAGCACATTTAAATCCTCGAAGGTTCTACACCCGTTCAGTCATACCGATGGCTTCTCAATCGAAACGTTTTCTTTTTTTGAAAAAGCCATTCATTTGGGGGACTACAGACGGAAATGACTAGAAATGCTCGAATCCGGCTCATTTACAGTCTGTGCAGCAGATTGTTCAT